>NC_058406.1:82479307-82651312 GCF_002201575.2 Neomonachus schauinslandi | reverse complement strand
CTTTCTTTCTTTCTTTCTTTCTTTCTTTCTTTCTTTCTTTCTTTCTTCTTCTCTCTTTCTTCAGCATGGTGTTTCTCTACTTCAGGTAAGATTCTGCAGTAAACAAAGAAGAGCTTTGACTGCTAAGCTGAGCTTTTAAATTTCTCACTTCCATTCACTTCAAAGGCACCAAATTCACACCACAGTAGAGTTTTACCTTGACAAGAGAATAATGGTAGAGGGCAAGGTAAGAGGAAGTCTGGGATATACTAATCTTTGAGAATGCTGTGCTATCAGGGCATTTACATGTGGGCTCCTAGGGGAAATAGGGAGATAACTGAGGAATCAGTTCTTTGGTCTGGGGCTCCAGAAAATATTAGAAACACCCTGAGTAATCAGGAAACTCACCTTGGCATAGGAGACTGTTGAAAAAACTTGTACCTCCATTTAGGAGGCTGATTAATTATTGTCGGGGAGGAGAACTTTTGGGTGTAGGACCCAACTGTCTTGGACCTGAATGAGAAGAAACCTGATCTCAGATCCTGAGTAAGCGCTGTAAAAACCAACAGCCTATGGTGCCATTAGGGGTCTAATTAAGAAACCCTAAAGAGCAGGGAGGAGAGTAAAGAACAGGGAGGAGAGGAGCTGCTCTATAGAAGAGGCCACCAAAGGAAGAGCAGAAAATTCCAACAAAGGACACAGAGTGTGTGGAGCCCCCTCAGGTCAACGAGAATGGGCAAAGATTGGACTTTTAGGAATGGAGTGCCCTCACAGACTCAAAGCTCAAGAGTCAAAGATTATTGCAACTGCTACTATATCCCTGCTCTCTAGGACTGATGTGGCCTGGGGAAGAACTCCCAGCACACAATGGCTTATCCAATTTCAAAATGTAAATTCAACACACTACAGAATTTTTTTTTTTTGAAAAAAACCTGGATTTTTCTAAAGTCATTTTGATAAGGTATTAAATTAAGAGCTGAGAGTCTTTGTTTCCCACAACAATATCATGCTGTTTTTTAACTTTTCTCTGCCCATAGCTCTCGGTTCTTTCTGCCAAACCAAGGAGTGATAACACATTTGGAGCTTGTAGCCAAAATTCTAGCAACATGCATAATTAATTCCATATCATGGCCAGTTTTATTTTTTTCTCGTATCTAATTGTGCACAGAGCTCTTGGTTATTACCAGTTTCCTCACTCCCTGAATGAAGTCCACCTTGTCCCTCTCTTCCTTTTAACCTTGGAATTGTAATTCTTGGTAAAATATAACTAAATGAGTTTAAGTATGTTTACTAATCTACCACCTCTCAAAGTGTTTAGGTCAATCTGAATGGTATAGTTAGCAGTGAAAACACTTCCCATAGTCTAAATGGAATGTGAGCTTAAGCATTCATGCTTTGCTGAGTGGCCAACTCATGTGACAAGTGATCCTTTCCCTAAAGAACTAGCCTGAAATCAGTAGGCCCATTGTGGGAATCACATTCCACTTTATCACCTGTGTGCCAGTTGGTGTTGTGGTAGTGCCTATGTGGTTAGTTGGAAAGGATGAATCACTTGGAGTGACAAAGAAAATCTTGGTTTCACACATGTTGCTGGGAATCAAATGATAACCGAAAGCCTCTTGAGATCTAAAACTCTGCTCACAGTGTGAACCTTTTTCAGTGCCATCCACCTTAAAGAAATGATTGTTGTGGCATGGTTGAATTCATGCATTCAACCAGTATTTGGTGTGTACTTACCATGAACCAGGCTCTGTACACGGGGTTGGTGATAGGGTTCTGAGCAGCATGCATGCTGTTCTGCTCTCTTGGGCCTTAGATTTCAGTAGTGGAAAACAGGCATGAGAAAAGCAAACACATAAGCACAGTTTTAGCTAGTGTTAAGTGCTATAGAGAAAAGAAAGCAGGGTTTTCAGTAGAGTTACTGGTTGGGGTGGTGGTGGTGGTAGGTGGTGAGCTAATATAGACTGAGCAGTCAAGGAAGACCTCTCCGAGGAGATGATATTTGCATTATTCCAAGCTCATGGATCTTTCTGAAGTGGATTTCTCTTTTCACAGTTCTGGACCTATGAAACTTAGCTAAATACCTTTTTGGCTTTTCTTTGCTCTTTCCAAAATAGCCAAACCTTTTTGTGGTTGCTATATAAGCATTTAATAGACTTGCAAGTTGAACCTGGGAAGATTTTGTTTCTTTTTAAGAATTACAGTAAATATCTCACAATTAGGGAAAACTGCCTCCAGGGAATGGGTAATACTTGTTAAAAAAAAAAAAAGCCTCATGACTTTAATAGCCAGACTTCAGCTATAAGCAAGCATAGAGACATAATAGATTTTTTTTTTTCACCAACGAAAAGTGACTTTGCTTTTAGGAATTCTGTATATTTAAACCTATCCCAACATTGTTGGCATGGGAGTTATATCTTTTTGATGGCATTCCAAAGAAGTTACCAAACAAGTTATCTTGGTCTTTTCAGAATTTAGCTATGTGAAAAGAGAAGTAATTTGGCTAATTTCTAACTATGGTAGAGCCACCAGCCCCCTCAGAAAATGTATCCCACCCAGTGTCCTCATTGTTAAGCCAACTTGCTTGACCTTCCTTCTTTATGTATTTGGACCAGCTACATGGGTAATTGGATTCTGGGGCAAATGTTTCAAGAGTGATAGGTTCTACTTGATAGATAGTGAGCTATTGATGTACCAGTTAGTGATGCCTTGTCTTGTTGGTGCGTATCAGTCCAGTGTCGTCCTCATGGCCTCTCCTGTGATGCTTCAGGAGACATTAGGGAGAGGAGCCAAGGACACCTCCTCTCTGAAGAGAGCCTTCCTAGATTGATAGAGCTAATTTTCCTCTCATGTGGCACCATAGCCCATAATACTTTTATTATACCACTTAATAAGTTGTAATTTCAAATGTATTTGGAGATCTATATGCCCACTAGAATCTGAGATCTACAAGTTCAGAAAGTGTTTTAATCATCTGGTAGTAAATTCTTATTTAATTCTTTTTTTTTTTTTTTTTTGAGAGAGAGAGAGAGAGAGCAAGAGAGAGTAGGGGGTAGGGGAGGGGGCAGAGGGAGAGAGAGAATGATCCCCTGACTTGAGGCTTGATCCCCTGACCCCAAGATCATGACCTGAGCCAAAATCAAGAGTCAGATGCTTAATCAACTGAGCCACCCAGCTGCCCCAATTCTCATTTAATTCTTAATGTCAAAGGTATAAAATATATTTTTGGAGAATTTTACTTAGAGGTTTAGGAAAGCCATTTGATGACGTTGGGCCTGATTCTTTCACAAAAGGTGATGATAGAGCAGTTCTTTTGCATTGGGCCTGAGTATTTGGGTGGAAATGTAGCTACCCCTGTCATTATTTCTTTTTTATGGAAGAATAGATTTTACCCAAAGACAGGAATATTTGTCAATGAGGAAGTGCGGGGTAGGAGAGAGAAAAGAGGGAACACATACTTCTCTTGAACATGTCTTTTTTTTTTAATTTGCCTGGCCCGGAAGGGCATAAATGTGGGGTGCTGGAGCGTACCCCTTACTATTTGTTGGAATCTCTCACCACCTCTCTTTACATTTCTGAAGTTTTATGATTATTAAGCAGTTATTATGTGCCAGCTACTTTAATAAGTGCTATTGCTTTCTCACCTGACTTAAGTCTTAAAACAGCACGATAAGATAGATACTATTGTTATTTCCATTGGGAATGGAGACCAAGAGTGGTAAGGAGACTTTGCGCCAAGTCACACCACACACAGCCTGCCTCAGAGTGAGGATTGAATCCTTTTCTGCTTGAATTTAGAAACTGAACTCTAAACACTGTGCTCTGAAAACTCTCCTAGGTTAGTTTGTTTTGTGCATATTTCTGCTGGGAAGGCCTGGGCAACCTTGGGCAATCAGCCCCAAGACAGTGATGGAACGGATTTAAGAGGCACCATGGTGGATGACTTAACAGCAGGGCTCAGGTCAAATTTCAGGAAAGATAAAGCTTCTTTCAATGTTTTCCAAATTCTTCTTTCCTGTAGTCTATTTTAATGCTGTCCTGCAGCTGTCCAAAGCTCACCCAAACTCACGCAAAGCTTTTTTTTTTTTTTAAATGGCTATATTGAGACATAATTTACATACCATACAATGCACTCATGAAAGTGGCTTTTTAGTAGATTTAGAGTTGTGCATTCATCATGACAATCAATTTTAGAACATATTTATTATTCCAAAAAAGAAACCCACACCCCTTAGCCATCACTCCCAATCTCCCTGTACCCATAACACTAGGCAACCACTCATCTATTTTCTGTCTCTAGATTTGTCTCTTCTGAACATTTCATATAAATGGAATCATACAATATACAGCTTTTTGTTTCTGACTTCTTTTATTCCGTGTAATGTTGTTTATTTTTAAAGATTTTATTTATTTATTTGAGAGAGAGAGAGCACATGAATGGGGAGAGGAGCTTGAGGGAGAGGGAGAAGCAGATTCCCTGCTGAGTGCAGAACCCTATGGGGCTCAAGGGGGCTTGATCCCAGGACCCTGAGATCACGACCTGAGCCAAAGTCAGACACTTAACCAACCGAGCCACCCAGGTGCCCCTTCGGTGTAATGTTTTTAAGGTTCATCCAAGTTGTAGCATATATCAGAACTTCAGCTCTTTTTATGGCCAAGTCATATTCCACTGTTTGGATATACCATATCGTATTTATCTATTCATTAGTTGATGGACACTTGGTTGTTTCCACTTCTTGGCTCTTATGAATAATGCTGATGTGAACATCACTCTAAGTTACTTATTCTATAGTTTCATTTCTCTACTTGGAATTTGCACTTGCTCAAATCTAAGTTCAGAGACCGGAGAATATTAGAACGATCTAATTATCAGAATTCATACTGAGGTGTAGATGACTGATGTACTACATGCATTTTAGGAGAGGAATGTTAGAACTCAAATGAACTTTAAATTGGTGAAATAATTGCAGATAGTTCTTTGTGAGGAATGAAGTCTTCCCAGTGCCCTTTCTAACACTGGTTGCTGCCCTGTCACTGTTTTCTCTACACCCACAAAATTCCCAAAGAAGCAATGTAGCAGTCACTTTTGAGAAGCTGTTGATCCTTTCAACAGTTGTGTGTGTAGCCCCCTTTTCATTTTCTTCTGGTCACATTATATTTTCTTTCTCTATAGTGATTTTCCTTGGGTAAATAAAAAGATGGTCACTCTGAATTTTGTCATTACTCATAATTGCAATGTCTTCACAATCTCTTCCTACTCTCTGACAATCACTTTCTATTTTGTAGCTCACTCCTTCTAGAATCATGATTCTAACAATTTGATCCCACCCAGATTTCCAACCCATTGATCCTACTACCTTGTCACTGTCACCTTTCTGATGTCCTCTTTTCCATCTTGACCAAGCTTAAATTCCATGTGCAGTCAGTATAGTTACTCCCTTGCATATACCCCCAATTTCCTTGCCTGTTTTTGGCATCGGTGTTATTCCTTGCTCAAGCCACTATTTCTCTCTCTCTCTGTCTACTACACACCTAAATGAATCTGCCTAGGACTAGAGGAAAACAGACAATCGTGCCTGACTGTATAATTTGTCCAAATTTATCCTATTGTAAATTAGTGACTACCTTCAAGTGAGCCTCCAAAGCTCTATGCTTTATCCTTAATGCTGCCTGAAAATGATGTTTCTCTATTCTCTTGACTTTCCCACATTTCTAGTTAATTTTTTTCACATCTCTCCTGAAACTTCAAATACCTCCTCCATCATTCTTAATCACAACTGAAAGATAATTCTCCATCTGCAACCATGCTTTCCTACCTACTAAAGGTCATTGATGGAGCAATTCTCCCCTCTCTGCTGCTTCATCAATTTTTCCCTTTCTTAGAACTTTATTATCAATATACAATTATTCTATTTCCTATCTTAAAATGAATAATGAAAACCAGAGCTTTCTACTGACTCTACCATCCCTGCCAGTCACCACCCCATTTTTTGGTTTTCTTTTACAGCAAAATTCTTTGAAGCAGTTGCCTTTATCCACTGCCTTGTTGAAATCTCCACTAGAAGAGCTAATCCATATCTCCCACAATATATCCAGAATGGAGCGTCTGCATTTGTCTCCATCTCACTGATGGCAAAACCACCCTTTTAACTTCTCAGGGCCAAATTCCTAGAGCGATCTCTCATCTTCTCTTTCTCTCTTGCCCCACATCCAATTAGTCAGAAGATCTCATTTGCTCTGCTTTTAAATTGCATGCTTTATCTGATCAATTCTCATCATCTCTACTATTAACACCCTGGTGAAAGCCCATGATTGTCTCTCACTCCTAATTAGTCTCCCTGCTTCCATCCTTGCTCCTTACCATTTGTTTCAATAAGGATTGATCCTCCTAAAGCATAAGTCAGATTATGTCAGTTCTCTGCATAAAACTCTCAGTATAAAAGCCAAAATACTAACAACGGCCTACAAATTCCTGTATGAATTGGGCCCCTATTCATTTCTGATCTCATCTTCTGTAATACTTTCCCTTCTACTCACACAAGCCGATGTGCACTACCTCAGGGCCTTTGCACAGGGCACTTCCTGGAATTCTCTTCCCCTGGATACATACAAGACTAGCTCCCTCACTTGCTATAAATCTTTTTGTACATCCCTTTCTCAATGAGGTACACTAGGCCACCCTTTTTAAAATTGTATAGCATCTCTGCCCTGATCTTCTTACCTGTTCTGTTTTTGCATGGTGTTTGCACCTTCTAATACACTATATAATTTCTTTCTTTTTTTAATGATTATTTTTTGTTGTCTGTTTCTTTCCACAAGAACGTACGTTCCATGGAATCTGGAATTTTTGTTTTATCCACAACCATTCAGTGCTGGCTCACAGCAGGTGCTCAATAAATATTTGATCAATGAAGTGATCTGAGAAATTGAGAAATGCATTCAATATCATCTATTAAATTTATTGATCAAATGGCTTTATTGTGTGAAATATCAATTTTCTTTGAAAGTTTGGTACTAGAACCATATATTAAATCTGATGCTTATTTTAAAAATATCCTTTATTAAAAAGATATATATATACATATATGTATGTATATATACATATATATATATATACTTTTATTTATCACCCCTGTTGCTACCCTATTATAAGCTTTCCTTGAAATGGTTATTTTAAGAGTTTGCTATAGAAAAATCTTTGTTTTAAGCTACATTATATTTAAAAGCAGCGTTATTTTGATAACTAAAACCTAAAATCACGCATTTACTCTAAAAAGAGAAGTTTGAAGGGGTGGTATGAGCTTCATGCCTTGGAATTTGGCGTTGAGGACTCCCCGAATTCTCCAACTGCTGGAGACCTAGCTGAGAGCTAAGAATAGTGCAGAACGTAAACTTCTATAGTAGCAACTGTGAGAGGAATTTTTAGAAGCGGTGTGAGAGTATAGCATTGTCAGAGAGTTTGAGAAATGGTACTCTTTAATTGTCAAAAGTACATATTTTTAATTATGTATTTTACTGTCCTAACTTCATATGGAAAAGCTTGTAGGACCCTGCTTCCTGGTGTCATTAATTACCTCTCTTCATTCATGTCTTATTTAACATTATTATGAGGGAACATAGAGCATAGTCTATATTTGGCAAAAGATACGTGTTTATTGCCACGTTTCACAGGAGTACCATCAAGGCTTCCAGAAATGCATGTGGCAATTTTATCTGACATTGGATTATAATTTGTTGAATTTGTTTTAGACTCAAGATCCTCATTTTTGTTTGCAAGCTTTCAGGGTTGGGTTCAAGGAAAGTCTAGGAGATTCTGGAATATACAGCAGTGTTGGTTTTGGTTTCCTTCTATCTGTCCTTCCAGAATTCTTATTTCCCTTTCAGCATCTTGCCACTTGTATCCAGTTTGGTCATGGGGAATCCCACAGAGCCCGCCCCTCCTCAGGAAGTGCCCTATGCCCTGGCTCAACCTGGCTCCTTCCCCTTCAGTGGAAACCTATTCTTAATTGGCTGAGTGATGGTGGGAAAAAAAAAATTAGTCTACATCTTTTCTTGTGAAATAAGGAAATTGGTCTAGATGATATCCAAGATCCCTTCTTGCTCTAAAGTCTTGTGATTCTATGATTCTGCCTCTTTTCTGGGCAAAATGAAAACTACTGATTATAAACTTTCTTGGGAACATTGTCGTCTTCCTCATGTTTGTGGAATTATTCTTTTTGTTTTGTTGATCTCTCCCTCTCTCTCTTTTGTATTCTCGGAAATATTATCTGGACCTAAAATAGTATTCTGCTTATAGTACATTTCTTGGAAGACAGGTCTGTCTCAGACCCAGTTTCTGTTTGGATTCAAGCCCCACTGGGACTGATGGGCAGTTTGGTGGCAAGGGGCATGTCCCACTCTTGGTGAATGCATTGCATTATGGCCAGCTTTGCTACGTGCTTCTCCACTCTTGGACTCAGCACGGATCACTGAGTCCTCCATAGGACCATTTATTGAAAGGTGTGTTATTACTGGTAATATTATGGTTTGATAGCCATGGTCCTTGCAGGCGGCTCTTTGTGAGAGCCCACCTTGGGCTGGAAAGAAGTAAGTGAGTGTTATTGTCCATCCTGAAGCCTACAGGCCTCTGCTGAGATTAATTATTGGCAAACTCTCCCTAAGATCCCTGACTATAAAGCTCTCTAGGGAATGCAAAAGATTATAGTCATTACCCTGATGAAAAGCTGAGCTAATTTTACCTGGATCTGACCCTCTGGTTCCAGGGAGTCTAGTTATTTCAACCCTGTCACTACGATGACACACTCTCATGAGGGCATCGAGAGTGTGATTAGCTGCTCATCAGGTGCCGGCCCCCTAGCATTGCTTTTAGAGCTCACAGATATTTCCCTGGAATTTAAAACGCCTTCTGAAACGTGGGTCCTTCCATTGTCAGTTATCCCTGCTTTGTCGCTGGGCAGTTGGGCCGGAGCCAGAGGGGAAGGACAGGGCATGGCAGACACATGAGTCTGCAGGGCGGGGCGCAAGGCAGGAACCCCAGGGGGAGAGGACAGGACAACAGGTGTGGGCACCCAGGGCACAGGCAAGATGATGTTTTCCCAGCAGGGGACTCGGGGGTGGGGGGACCGTGGAACACAGGCAAACTACCTGCAGGGCCAACTCATTTTCCAGAGCTTTCTTCTTTGTTTCTGACTGGCAGACACCCACAGTCACACTTGATTAGAGTATTACTTTCTTCGTTACCAAGGCAGTTTTATTATCGAAACCTGGTGAAATATTACAAAGAAAACTGTCATGATGTGCCACATAAAGAGGCCCAGTGAAGAAAAAGAGCTTCTTCAAAAGAGAAGTCATGATTTAGATCACGTTTTCTCGGTACTAATACTGCTGTCTTCGTGATGCAGAACAGATCTGGCGGGGGGGGGGAGGAATTTGGAATACTAGTTTTAGGGCGCCTGGGTGGCTCAGTCGGTTAAGGGTTAAGTGTTTGCCTTTGGTTCAGGTCCTGATCTCAGGGTCCCAGGAGCCCCAGCAGCAGGGAGCCTGCTTCTCCCTCTCCTTTTTCCCCTCCCCCTGGCTCTCTCTCTGTGTCTCAAATACATAAATAAAAAAAAACTTAAAAAAAAAAAAGAATACAAGTTTGAATTAAACAATGGTTTCATCACATGGATAAAAGTGGGGATTTGGGGTTAATTAGGAATGAAATGATGTTGCAGGATCCACTTAAGTAATAGCTCTCAAAGGGCCTGGCATTTCCTGAGGTGGAGGAGCTGAGAGTTTTTAAAATTCTCCCTGCTTCCAAATAGTTAATCCTCAGGAAGTGCCCTTTGTTGAAGTCATTCCTGCTACCTGAGATGGTGAATTTAAAAAAAAACAGGCTTGCTTCAAAGGCAGCATGGAGAGTATAGCACTGTAGTCCTAAATGCTCCCCCGCCCAGATTTCTTTGAGGAGACTTGCCCTCTCCTAGGCCCTTTCATGCTTCTGAACGGCAGAGGTACTCGGCGTACTGGGTGACACTGTCTTCAGGAGTGTCCTTGATGTACACAGATGTGCGGAACCAAACTTGAGTGAAGTTTGGAAGACAGGCCCAGGAAGGATTGGATGTGAAAGTATCAGCACAGAAAACACATATAGCATAGTAATCACACTTTATTCTCCATGAAGTGATCCTTTCCCTCATGCACCACCGCTAGAACTGTTTTTTTCTTTACAACCATTTCTCTTTTAGTTTTTCTTCACTGAAGTTGCCTTGTCCTGACGTGCTCCCTCTATTAGAAAAGACCTATTTATAACATGTGTAGCTTTGTTAGGATTGGAAATCTTGACTCATCCATTCTCACTTTTAATAACTACCTAGGCTGAAGATGTGACTCTTGACAAAGTACTCTTGCCGGTACTCAATTTTTGCTCTGGGAAAGACAGAGTGACCAAATTTTATTTCTAAGGCACTATTAAGAGCTAGAAATTATTTTGGAAACAATAATATGCTTAGCCTGTATCTCTGAGATTTCTGCCACTTGACATGCAGGCTCACATGTAAAATAATAGTGAGAATAACATTCGGTGAGAACTTGCTAGGCACCACATAGTGTACATTCTTTACATATATTGACCCACTCATTTTTTACTTTAGGGCTAGTCCTATTAGCATCACCTCAAGGGAAGGGCTAAATGGTTAGTGATCTGGGTTCAATACATGAACTAAGAATTAAAACAGGGGAGGGGCACCTGGGTGGCTCAGTGGGTTATGAGGGGAAGGACAGGGCATGGCAGACACATGAGACTCTGACTCTTGGTTTCTGCACGGAGTCTGCTTGAGATCCTCTCTCCCTCTCCTTTTGCCCCTCCCCCCCACTCGCTCTCTCAAATAAATAAATAAAACCTTTAAAAAAAATAAAGGAAGGGAGATTGATTCTGAACAACATGTAGCAGATGCCCCATTGGATCCAGCTGCCCTGGCATGAGGTTGTGTTCTGGGGACAATGGCGAAGCATGTGAAAATCAAAGAAGAAAAGGCTTGAAATGCAAGCGTAAGGAAACATTGTGGATATGACTGTCATCTGGTCCAGTATGGACGTCACCTCAGCAGTGGAGAGCTGTTTAGCTAGTGCAGGGACTTGACGGTGAGCCCAGTTATGGTGCTAGTGGACTGATGTGCCTTTTCATTCTCTCCTTCCCCTAACATTGAGGGAAAAAATGACCCTTGAATTGAACTGTGAAAGCCCTTGTTATTCTCAGACAATTCAGGATTAGGATGGGATGCCATTTTTAGGAAATGGATGCTAGACTTCCTGCTGGGGCCAATGCAGTTTCTAGCAACAAGTTGGAAAGGTAAAGTTGGTCTGACTGTATTTATGCCAGAAGTTGGAAGAAGGTCTTACATCTATGAATAGACATTTCTATGGGTCATTACCTTGTCCAGCAATCTCCAGTGAGTTCCCACTGTATATGGTATTAACCTTCAATTCTTCATACCAGCTTCCAATGTTTTTCTAGTTGTTCTTTTGGGATCTAATATAGATCTTTGGTTGGATCTAAGAAGTCTCCTTTCTGTTTCCTGAATATGCTGTGCTTTCTGATTTGAAGCTTTGCTCCTGACTTATTCTGTGGCTTTTGAAAGGAATATCTCTTCCCCTCCCACTATCCAAATTGTACCCTTCCTCCACTAAAACCCCAGGGCCCTTCATGAAGCTTTTCTTTAGTGCATGTGCATCTTTTCTTTCTTTAAATTCCTGTTGCATTTGCTATCTACTTTGTTCCTCTGTTTCCCTGAGAATAAAGTGCTAATTATCATTAATTACCTACTCTGTATATTTATATCTTTTCACCTTAACAAAGCTTTAAATTCCGAGAGGATAGGGCTTCCAAGACTTACCATTTCCTCTGTATTCTCCACAGGGCAACTTTGATCAAAGGAACAAAAACTATGCACTGAATCAGAAGACTTGAATTTCAATCCTGGCTCTGCCATTTCCTAATTGCGACCTTAGGTGACTTTCTTAAGACTTAGCTTCTTCATCCATAAAATGGAATTAAATTGACAATAGCTATCTCACACGGTTACTGTGAATATTAAACACCAGAAGGTATGGGAAATTAAGTGTGCAAAGACCAGACACATATAAATTACTAAGAATATTTGCTCATAAAATTTTTTTCGAATGAATGACTATTATTATAACCACACTTTTCTAACCACAGGAAGTTATGTCATTTCAGTTCCTTTCTTAGGGATGCCAGAATATCTCAGAACATGTTGACTTCATTTTAAACATCCCCGTTAAAATCATGACCTTCCTTCAAAGCGTCATTCGCTTTCCTGTGCAGTCTGGGCCCTGTCGTTAGTCACATCAAAGACGTGCTATCTGTCATGTTTGGGTCCTTCCCCCTGCTGATGTACATTTCCCATCTTGCTGTATTTGTCATCTATGGCAAACCACTCCAAAATGTCGTGGCAGTTAAAATAGTAATAATCATTTATTATTTCTCATTGCTTTGTGGGTCAAAAATTTAGGAGTATCTCACGATATTGTAGTCAGAGGTCAGGTGTGGCTCTGTTACCCGAAGACTTAACAGGGGCTGGAAGATCCACTTCCAAGGTGGTTTACTCATATAGCTAGCTCTTGGCTAGGCATTTCAGGTCCTTTCCCCATGGTCCTCGTCCCGCTTGAGTTTCCTCCTGGAATTGTAGAGGAGGAAAAAATCTTTTTTCCTTCTACCTTTCTAGGTTCTAGGCTCGGACCCCTGTAACAAAAGAAGATTAACAAGAGATAAACAGAAGTTTATTAACATGTATATCTTGTATATACATGGGAAATATTTGGGGTTGAGTAATTCAAAGAGGTGGCTAGAATTGGGAGTTTAAATACCATCTTTAGCTAAAACAGAAGAAGGGTTTGGGGGAGGCCAGTTATGGGAAGATGAATAGGAAAGCACAGTAAATAAGTGTAAGGTTTATTACGTAGATTTAAGTGTCTTCTCCATTGATAAGAGTCTTTTGTGATTTAGAGTGATCTTCTTCCTGGTACAAATAGGGAGACATCTTTACAGATGGAGATTTTCTTTATAAATATAAATTTGCCTTACCAAAGGATAACTTCTACTCTGTTTTCAGAACTTCTCCTGTGTTTACTGTTTCTCAAAATAATCTTGAAGCCAAGGAGACATGTTTTGAGGTGGTGCATTCTGGTCTCCTACTGTATGATACTTGGCTTCCCCCCAGAGTGAATGAACTGAGAGAAACGGAAATGCTTTTTATGACCTAGTCTTAGAAGTCACACACTGTCACTTTTGCCATATTGTACTATTCACCCAGGGCAGAAATAATTCAGTTTGGTGGTGGTGGGGTAGTGGTGGCTATCATTAGAGGCCATCTTTGAGACCAGAAACCAATGGTTTCTGTTTCTCCTATTTAAAAAATATATTAATCCCCTTCCACAAGATCCCTGAATCTCATGCTCTTACAGTATCAGCTCAAAGTCCAAAACGGCATCATTTAGGTCAGATCTGCGTAACGCTCCTTAATAATGTTCCTCAAGATCGAAGACCTGTGAACTAAGGGGACAAGTTTTCTTTCTTTCTTTTTTTTTTTTTTTTAAAGATAATCACTCATTTTTTTTTAAAAAGATTTTATTTATTTATTTGAGAGAGAGAGACTGAAAGAGAGAGCACATGAGAGGGTGGAGGGGCAGAGGGAGAAGCAGACCCCCTGCCAAGCAGGGAGCCCGATGCGGGACTCGATCCAGGGACTCCAGGATCATGACCTGAGCCGAAGGCAGCTGCCCAACCAACTGAGCCACCCAGGCGCCCCAAGGGGACAAGTTTTCTGTCCCCTTAATGCCCAGTATCCATCAATTAAGGGAAAGGCATAGGATAATAGCAATCCAATTCTTCAAAAAGGAGAGAAAACAGGCATCACACAGTGGTCAGTGGTCTGTGGCAATTCTACAATCCAGCTAGGCCCACACTGCCAGTTCCTTGATTAGGGCTCGACTCTATTGCCTGGGAAGGATTCTCCAAGACTCTTGCCTCTGCTCTCTGGGCTCCTGATTCTAACTTCTGAGTCTTCCTTTTTCCTATGAAATGACTAGTATTTGCAGCTGAGTGGTTTTTTTCAACCTGCTTCTCGCCTAAGGTGTTTGGGGATTCAAAGCTCTCTCATTTTGTACTGTCTCCGTCCTTTTAAATCCAAGAAGACATAATTCTTTTTAAAGTTTTGTGAGTTTTTTAAAAAAAATATTTTATTTATTTATTTGACAGAGAGAGACAAAGCAAGAGAAGGAACACAAGCAGGGGGAGCGGGAGAGGGAGAAGCAGGCTTCCTGTGGAGCAGGGAGCCCGATGCGGGGCTCGATTCCAGGACCCTGGGATCATGACCTGAGCCGAAGGCAGAGGCTTAAAGACTGAGTCACCCAGGCGCCCCAAAGTTTTGTGAGTATTTAATGAATAGATTTATAATCCAGTCTATTAGACTGAAGCTACACAAACACATTTTTTCAAGATAGACTCCCCTTCACCTTGATCTTCCTACAAGGTTACTGAGAGATGTCATCCAGAAAATAAAGAGCCACAGTGACAGGCAAATGAGTGTTTACTTAGGATTAAAGGATTGCAATTCAGGGAGCACAATTCATTTAGATACTTAAATAGTGCTCCTGCTTACAGGAGAAAGCAAGGGGTTTTTATGAGGAAAAGGAAGCAGAGTCAGGGGACTGCATAAGTTAAGAAGAGAAAAAAATGTTTTCTATGTGTGTTTACAAGCTAAGCTACTCTGGGTTATACATCGACTGACCACTGATTCTATTTTCAGAAAGTCTACAACCATCAGTCTTGTGATCAGGATGTCTGTTCTGCTGACTTCTCAAACAATTGCTTAAAACAAGTGCCATTTTGCCTGGTCCAAAGGTTTAGGCCCAGTTCAAACAAAGGTGGATAAGGCAGTTTCTCTATAGTAGTTTCTCTGACTTTATTTTAAAATGGCACCAGTCATGTCAATTTTTCACCAAGACATAACCTTTAAGAGTCTTGGAGGGATTTTCGCTTAAAGGAGCAAATCTGTGTTTCTTAGTCTTAGACCTTAGAGGACCTTTTGTCTGACTGAGTAGTTTTTCCAGGTACTGCCTGAGATCTTTCTAAGGCCTTAAGAAAGGATTATATGGTTCTCCACTGGATTTGGTCTTTGTCCTGAAGTGATTTCTTTTTTTTTGATTTTTTTTTTTTTTTATTTGACAGAGAGAGACAGCGAGAGCAGGAACACAAGCAGGGGGAGTGGGAGAGGGAGAAGCAGGCTTCCTGCGGAGCAGGGAGCCCGATGTGGGACTCGATCCCGGGACCCCGGGATCATGACCCGAGCCGAAGGCAGACGCTTAACGACTGAGCCACCCAGGCGCCCCCTGAAGTGATTTCTTAATTTGAGAATCTTGGGAAGGCTGAGAATGGGAGAGTTTCATTTTTGAACTCAGCAAGTCTTGGCTTCTTTATATTTAAACGTTTTTCTTCAGCTCATCTCTCCTCTCATGTTTTACTGTAAGGAGCAAAAAGAAGCCAGGTGGGACTTGTAGCAACCTGCTGGAAATCTCCTTAGCTAGATCCTCTAGCTCATTAGATATGTTTTCTACTTTGCCCATTACTGCAGGCCGCAGTACTCCTAACATTTCTGCCACTACATAGCAAGGACACTCTTTCCTCCAACTTTCAATAACATTTCTCACACTTCCTTTTTTTCTTTTTCTCTTAAAAATAGACTTTATTTTTAGAACAGTTTTAGGTTCACAACAAAATTGTGCAGAAAGTAGAGTTCCCAGGGGCCTTCATCCCCATGATGTAGTTTTGGAATATAGGTGAGGTTTGGTGGGGTGGGGTCTGGAGCCGAGGGCTGAGAAAGAATTCTTGAGACCTCTTTGGTGCAAAAAGGTAGTTTTATTAAAGCATGGGGACAGGACCCCTGGGCGGAAAGTCCTGCACTGGGGTTGTGAGGAGCAATCAGTTATATACTGTGGGGTTGGGGGAGGTAAGGAAAAAGGGAGGTTTTCAAAAAAACTTTCTTATGCTAAAGAGAACCTGGAGGCCTTGCCATTGTCAAGTTAAGGTTGTTTTTCCCTCTAGCAAGGCATTTAACATTAAGACAGTTGGGAGCTTCCTGGAGGAGATGTCACACATGTCCCACCCAGGAGGGCGGGGGTGAGGTTGCGGGGTGTCAGCTTGTGCTTTGTCCTCAGTTAGCCTTCTGCTCCTTCATCACCCACACAGACACAGCTTGCCTACCATCAGCATCCCCCACCACAGTGGTATATTTTTTACAATCGACAAACCTACATTGACACATTACCATCCAAAGTTCATAGTTTACCTTAGGGTTCACCCTTGGTGTTGTATATTCTATAGCTTTTGTCAAATGTATGGTGACATGTATCCACCATTCTAGTATCATGCAGTGTAATTTCACTGCCCTGAAAATCCTCTGTGCTCTGTTTATGCCTCCCTTCCCCCTAATCACTGATTTTTTACTGTCTCAATAGTTTTGCTTTTTCTAGAATGTCATACAGTTGCAATCATACAGTATGTAGCCTTTTCAAACTGGGTTCTTTCACTTAGTGATATGCATTTAAATTTCCTCCATGTCTTTTCATGGCTTGATAGCTCATTTCTTTTTGGTATAGAATAATATTCAATTGTCTGGATGTACCACAGTTTATTTACACATTCACTCACTGTTTTTTATTTTTATTTATTTTATTTTATTTTCACTCACTATCTTTTAAACTCTTACTGAAGCACATCAGGCTTTCATAGCAGTCTCTTCCAAGTCTTTTAGGTTCTTACAAACATTTTTCTCAAGGTCCTTCCAGTTTCTGTCTATCACCCCATCTCAAGCCACTCACATTTTATTTTATTTTATTTTATTTTTAATTTTTAAAAAAAAATTTTATTTATTTATTTGACAGAGAGAGACAAAGCGAGAGAAGGAACACAAGCAGGGGGAGTGGGAGAGGGAGAAGCAGGCTTCCCGCCGAGCAGGGAGCCTGACACGGGGCTCGATCCCAGGACCCTGGGACCATGACCTGAGCCGAAGGCAGACGCTTAACGACTGAGCCACCCAGGCGCCCCAAGCCACTCACATTTTAAATTTTTGTTAGAGTAGCATCCATTTCCAGGTACCTAAATCTATATCAGTTAGGATCTGATCAGAGAACCATTATCTATCTCTATGTCTGTGTCATGTTTGTGTCCTATGTTCATATCCATATCCACACTACGCCACATTCTCATCCATGTCCACATCCTCATTTTCATCCATACACAGATCCATACCATATCTATATCTACATCTATATCCATGTCCATATCCACCTATCATCTATATCATCTGTATCTATCTCAGTATCCCTTAGTATATAAACATCAACACACAAAAGGAATTTATTTTAGGGATTTGACATCACACAATTGTGAGAGCTGATTGCACAATTTACATGAAGCTTTTGTTTCTTTGTCTGGTAATGGAGCCTGAAGTTCTCAGAAGAGGCAGTTGAAGGCGAAAAAACACTGAAATGGCCCTGAGTCAGTCCCTTCCTGAGTCCCTTTAACTCAGGTGATGGGCGTATCTTGCAAGAGAAGCTGGCACTCTTTGTCACAGAGCTAAACGTGCACCTGGCCCAGGATCCGTAGAAGCTGAAGTGGGAGATCTATCTGGAGATGGAGAAGTTGTGCACTTGGCTGCTACCCTGTGCCACCCAAGAGAACAGCATGGAAACATGATGTCCAGGAGCTGCAGCTATACCTTGAGCCTGACATTGACCTTCCCAGCACAAAAGGAAGATGACTGCTCCTCCTCTTTTGCCTTTCAAATGCTGTCTTTTGTGCTTCAAAGTCACCTAGTCCTATGTAGAGAAGGGAACTCTGGGAGATTTAGCCAAGCTGACATAATACAAATCTACCACACTTGCCTATGTTCTTGTCTTTCCCCATCCCATACATTCTTTCTTTCTTTCTTTTTTTTTAAGATTTTATTTATTTATTTGAGACAGAGAGAATGAGAGAGAGAGAGCACATGAGAGGGGGGAGGGTCAGAGGGAGAAGCAGGCTCCCCGCTGAGCAGCGAGCCCGATGCGGGACTCGATCCAGGGACTCCAGGATCATGACCTGAGCCGAAGGCAGTCGCTTAACCAACTGAGCCACCCAGGCGCCCCATTCTTTATTTCTTTTTAACTGCAAGATAAGATGCAAAATTTTTGCATATTGCGTTAACTAAACTCGATGGAATCTTTGTTATTATATGACAGTTTAAAAATATTTTTTGAAGTTTTGAAGTTTTTTTTGAACTGTTTGTTCAACTTGTATTTAGTCCTCATTGAATTCCTTACAGTCTTTTTCTAGTCTCATCAAAGCCTTACTTTTTCCTCATGCTTCTCTCTCCTGTTGCTGAAGTTTTTTTTTTTAAAGATTTTATTTATTCATTTGAGAGAGAGAGAGCATGAGCAGGGGGCTAGATGTGGGGCTTGATCCCAAGACCCCAAGATCACGTCTTGAGCCAAAGGCAGATGCTTAACTGACTGAGACACCCAGGCATCCTTTCTCCTGTTACCAATGTTAATTAAAGTAAAGGGATGTAGGCTAGATCTGTGGTTCTCAAACTTTAGGGTGATTGAGACTCAGCTAGAGGCCTTATGAAGACAGAGATTGCTGGGTCCCACCCCCAAGATTTTTAATTCCACAGGCCTAGGGAGATGAGAAGAATGTCCTTCTGGCAAGTTCCAATGTGAGGCCAGACTGCAAAGGTTTTAGTGGTGAGCTAAGGATGGGGATGGAGATTGAACCAAGGTAGGCTGAGCATAGTACTATGGTAATAACAGGGTTTTGGGGAGAGACCCCGTGTTTTAAACATTTGGATGGCTCCCTTGGCCCTGGTGTCATACAACTTGCCTGCTACATCTAGGGTTAGCTTTACGGGTTTCTAGGAAGATCTTAAACCTATTCCATGTGTATTTTGGTTTTAGCAAAAAAAACCACACAAAAAACAAAAAAAACCCCAACCCCCCCACAAAACAAAACAAAACAACAAGACATACTGGAATAAATGCATATCCAGACCCTTGGTGAGATGGTGAAGACATGAGGAAAAGAAGTTCAGATCTTACCAACTTGATGTAGCCATCTGGAGATTACTTTCTTGTGGAGCTGTTTCATGTTTGTGGCAGCTGATGTCAGGCCTATAAATGCTGCAAATCCACAGGGAAAATTTTCATACTTAAAAAAAATGATTTTCCCAATTTTTACTCATATGTGGGCAAGAATATTTGTTCTGACTGTACCTGAGATTCACATCCATACTTGAGCCTCTGCCGTCTCTGACATTGAGTAGTTCTGATGTAAGTGAGCAAGAGGCAGTTTTAGCAAAAAACACAGACAGGTATGATAAACTTTAAAGTGGCTTCACTTGCTAATAAAAAGGACAGTAGGCTTAGGAGTCAGGAGACAAGTTCTAGCTCCAGGTCTGCTATTAACATGCTGCAAGATTTGAGCAAGTCGCTTAAATGATCTGGTCTCAGTTTTCTAGACTGTAAAATAAAGGGGATGGATGAGATAATTCCAAAGGTACCAAATCTAAAATTCAATGACAGTTTTAATGGGAAAACAGGTTCATTAAGCAACAGGATTGATGTCTTTATTCTGAGAAGTAATACAGAAACATATTAGAAATGAACAAATTTTGAAAAATAGATTGAAATGGTCTGTTGTAGCTTCAGAACTTTAATCAGATTCTTACAGGACAAACTAATCTGCTAACTGGTTTTAGGTGAGTTGAACTTTTTGAGGAAGGTTGAGAGGGCTGGTTGTACTCCCAGGCATGACCGTCTCTTGTTTTATGTGATTTCCTCTTATGGGTCAATGTCAACAACCAGGCACATACAAAGAAAGCCATTGAGTTAAGGTTTCAATGCATAAGTGACTGTGGCAGGGTAAGTTTTGGTGGTGGAATTTGATAAAGCATCTTGATTGTTTACTTATGACCTTCATCGTATTGAAACTTAATTATAAATAGCTCTGAACAAATTTGACATTGAATGTCCTCTGAAGGTATCCTGTTGGAATTTAGTTACATCACTTGGTGATGATAACAGCCTGAAACAATTTTTAACCTAATTTTTTCAATTTAAAGACATTGAAAATGTAAATTTTTATTTAGTGTTTCTGGGAATGGAAGATGAATTCAAAAATAGCTAATTTTTTTCCCCAAGGAGAAATAAAGATTTATAAGCAAAATGTAGATGAAAGAACTCTCGTCTTACTTTTACTATCTTAACTAGTGAGAAGGAGAAACCCAGAACAATCCGTCTGAGAGAGGGATGTGGATTTATAGGGCTTTGATGAGACAGGTAGGCCAATTCTTGAAAAACTACGAATAGAGGTTGTTTTTGACTCACTCCTCCTATCTCCTTTATTCATTTCCAAACAGTTTAATAAGGGTCTGCCAAGTGTAAGGAACCTATGTGCTGGAGCCTATTTCAATCCCTTTGTGTTTTTCAGCTAGGATGTAAATACATGTGATGAATTTTTAATGGCAACATGACAAAGTAGAAAAGAGCCCTGAAGTGAGCATGGTCCAAGAGGAGGAGATTTAAGGAGTCTTTAAAATTGTAATCAATCAGGGATGCCTGGGTGGCTCAGTCGGTTAAGCATCTGCCTTAAGCTCAGGTCATGATCCCAGGGTCCTGGGATCGAGTCCTGCATTGGACTCCTTGCTCAGCAGGGAGCCTGCTTGTCCCTCTGCCTGCCACTCCACCTGCTTGTGCTCTCTTTGTCTCTGACAAATAAGTAAATAAAATCTTAAAAAAATCATAATCATCCAGGGGCGCCTGGGTAGCTCAGTTGGTTGAGCACCGGACTCTTGGTTTTGGCTCAGGTCATTATCTCAGGGTTGTGAGATGGAACCCTTGCATGGAGCCCCACATGGAGATTCCCACTCAGCGTGGAGTCTGCTTATTTCTCTCTCTCCCCCATCTGTCTGCCCTTCCCCCCAATAAATAAATAAATAATCTTAAAAAAATTGTGATCATCCAAGTGTGTGTGATTTTTTTTGTTTGTATTTTTAGAAATGGAATGGTTCCACAATAATATTGAGCGTATAATATTAGTTTTCTTCTCTCACTTTACAAAAGTTTGTAGACAAGTATCATTATCTCTATTTTTTAAATTAAAAAAAAAAATGGCTGAGCCTCATTGTTTAAATAATTTATCCAAGATCAAAAACCTAGTGAGTGGTGAAAAAGGGATTCACACTCAGGTCTACTAATAGGAAATCTCATCTATCACACCTTATTTCCACTGATTCTAGGCCCAGGAACAGGGTAGATTACTAGATGTAGCCCCTTAAATCAGAAGCCTCTTCATTAATCTGGACCATTAGAAAAGTCCATTTTATATAAAAACTGCAAAGAAGCTTTTGACTATCATGCGCCTCCCTGCTTTTCCCCTACTGTATCCTCATCCCTGACAAATAAGGGGAGAGGAATTTATAGAATTGTAGTCTTTGCAAAACCAAGCTGGCTGATTTAGGAGGCTATCACCCTAAAAACAGATCCTGTTGGAAGGAAAACTATGCACAGTTCCACAGAGCGCCCTTGCCATGCCTTGATTAGTGGTTAAGATATGATCTTGACAGGACTGGCTATATAACTTTCAGGGTTCAGTACAAAATGAAAACGAGGGGCCCCTTGTTCAAAAGTTATTAGGAACTTCAAGACAGAGACAGCAGAGCATGAAACCAAATGTGGGGCCTTTGTCAGTGTGGAGCCCTGGGTGTCTGCACAGGTTGCATACCTGTGAATTTGGTTCTGGATCTTGAACTCAAAGAAGGGATTACCTCTCCTGGTTCTTTTTATTGATCTACATTGAAGATAGCTTGATATACAGGTTACAGGTCATCTCTATTAATAAGGTTGTGGAATGAAGAGTAAAGGTGACATTAAATTTTTTAAAATTTTAGTCTGCATGATATTTACAGACACAAATAAGCTCTAGAATGGTTTTCTATCATTTTGTCCTTTTCTGGTGGGGGGCAAAGACAAGAGTGGGAAAAATGTATTTTAATAAATGGATAATGAATCCACAATGAGCTCAGCTGTTCAGAAACTATATATGATTTCATGGACAGAGGAGGTAATAGCAACATAAAAATGCATTTTATTTATATTGACACTCTAATATTTTTTCCATGTTCTCTTTTTGGGTGAGAGGACAAAGGTAGGCTGCACATAAATTACACAGTTGAGTAGTTGAAAATGCCTACTTAATTGTCTTCAGACTTTCTGGAGCTGTAGGGAAAAGTAAAGAAATGAAAGAAACAGCCTTGCCTTTTGAAGAACTGACGAGTTAGTTTACATTTCAGGAAACAGATTTAGAAAAATACCCAAGAAAGTATATAGCTGAACTTGAAGAAGATTGAGGATGATATAAGAATAACTTCCTAATTTTTTAGGAACAATTTACCTAAACCAGAAAGTCAATGGAAAGAGTGTCATGTAAAATATATGACATAGAAAAGAAGGGCTTTGCTAATAATTCTGAGAGACCATCACTTAATTTTTCTTAAAATTAATAGCCTAGTGCTCTTATATTTGAGATACATGAGGCTTTAAAGGAGGACAGAGAAGTTGCTCATTAGTATTTGCAGAAGTTTGAATGTCCTTTGTAGAGAATTACCACATTCTTCATTTGAAATTAGTTTGTCATTATGAATTACCTACATTGGCTACAAATACCCTCAAGACAAAAAGTGCTTTAACCTGGTAATTTTTGTATGTAAGTAATGCAACGCTATTCACAGATAATGTTAGCTGAACAATAATTGACCCAAGGCCCTCCAGTCACGAATAATTGTAGACATTTTTAGAGAGGCTTTTAACTAGCATGGTTTTAAAAATTATGATAATACACTATTAATGCTACAATCTAATTTATAGCTGAATTGGTTTAAGAATGTTTTTTATTCTGCAGTCTATATTATAGTATTTTAAAAGGTCCCTGAAGATAGTTTGGCAGTTTCTCATAAAGCTAAACATAGATTTACAAGATGACCCAGCAATTACACTCCTAGGTATTTCCTAACCGAGATACCACCTCACACCAGTCAGAATGAATTGAAACTTATAATCAAACACAAACCTGCATGTGAATGTCCATAGAAGTTTTATTCATAATCACTAAAAACTGATGTTTTTCAGCTGGAAAATGGATAAACTGTGGTATATCCATTCAATAGTACACTCCTCAGCAATAAAAAGGAATGAGCAATTGATTTACCCAGCAACATGATGAATCTTAAAAACACATTCTACAAGTGAAAGAAGCTAGCTCCCATGGGCTACATATCGTATCATTCCATTCATATCACATTCTGGAAAAGGCAAAACTGCAGTGGCAGAAAACAGATCAGGGTTGCCAGGGGTTGGTTGATGGGGGCAGTTGTTGACTACAGAGAGGATATACAAGAAAAATTTAGGGTGATAGAACTGTTCTGTATGCCATTGGGATGGTAGATGTATAACCTTATGTGTTTTTCAAAATCTTTGGAACTGCACATCACATATAGTGAACTTTAATCTATGCAAATTGTAAAAAAAAGTCCACCAGGATATTAGAGATTCCCAAGATGGAATGCAGACTTTGGCCAATGATTCTAACTATAGTACAAACGTACAACATAACAACACCAGTGTATGGGGAAAAAAAAGCTGATCTAAGTTGGAAAATGGAGTTTTGGCTCAAAACTGTTAAAAGTGAAGACAAAAGAATTATATACATACTGTATTCTAGGTGATTTTGTTTTTTCAAGGAGGTATGGGTTAACAATTACGAAACTGCTTTACATTTACACTGATACTGAACAAATAAGTAAGTGGGTAGTGGATGGTGGGTGCCATATTTCTCACTGTTGAAGTGGGAGGTTACAAGAGGGGAAGGCTAGAATGAATCCTACGGTACTGGATTAGAGTTGAAGACATCAGTCTGAATTCACATATGGCTTAATATACACCCAGATGGGTTAATATAGAAAAAAATTTAGACATGTGTTCTACATATAGGTTAACATACATATATTACTTAACTTTGTCCACTAAGAGTCTAAAAAGCAGTGATATCCCAGGAGACATAAGCACCATCAGTGCACATACCCTGGTTTCTAAATGTCATTTTGCTATACAAGCAGCTAGGAGTCCTTGGATAAATGGTTGATTGCAGGACCGGGCAGGGAAAACACAAGACAAGCCTGGAGCATCTCATGGGACCAAAAAGTAAGGACATGCTCAAAAAGTAAAGGATTGAGTGTGTCAAAGGGACAGGAGCTAAACTGAAGGAATGCACATTGACCAAAGTAGAATAATCTGAGCCCCAAGATAAATAGCATAATATAGTATTATACTATGAAATACAAAGGAGATATACATATATTAATAATCATATACATAAATGATTGAATAAAAAAGTAAATAAGGAAGAAAAGACAAATCTTTCTAGCAGAATTCCAAATAATTTAGGTAAGTATTTTCTTTTCCCCTTTTTAAATGTGGTTGGACTTACTGACTCACTTTCAAAGGAAAGAGTAAGGAATGAGAAAAATAATAACTTTATTGTAGAGAAACCTGGCAAACCCTACTGTAACCATG
This sequence comes from Neomonachus schauinslandi, assembly GCF_002201575.2. Lineage (NCBI taxonomy): Eukaryota > Metazoa > Chordata > Mammalia > Carnivora > Phocidae > Neomonachus > Neomonachus schauinslandi. The sequence goes on along the minus strand of NC_058406.1, from coordinate 82,626,670 downwards.
TGATCAAGGTTATCACCACCAATGTCAGGTGCAAATCACATACCCTTGATACGATGTAATGAGAAGGGCGCTTCACCTCTGTGGCATTCTTTCCAAAAACCCATAACCCCAGTCTAATCATGAGAAAAACACTGGACAAAGCCAATTTTGAGGATACTGTATAAAATACATAAACGTACTCCTTTAAACTCTAAAGGTCATGAAAAACGAAGAAAGACTGAGAAACTGTCACAGACCAGAGGGCACTAATGTGATGTGATGACTACATACAGTGTGGTACCCTGGTTTGGGTTCTAGAACAGAGAAAGAACCCTGATGGGAGAATGAGATTGAAATCTGAAAAAAAGTCTAGAGTTTACTTCGTAATAATGTACCGATCTTGGCTTCTTAGTCTTGAGAAATGTCCCATGGTAAGATGGTAACATTTAAAGGAAACTGAAACTGGGTAAGGGAGATATACTAGAACTCTCTGTACTATCCTCACTACTTGTCTGTAATCTTAAAGATATTAAAACATAACAAATTTATTTAAAAAAACTGCCCTGTTGTTAAAATATGAATTGATTAGTTAGTTGTTGAATTTATTCAAGAGATAGCTGCTGAAGCCTACAATCTCTAATCACTGATAAAACAATGAACATGTCAGATGCTGTCCTGTCCTCCTGAACTTAGAGTTGAGTGGTGGATAAAGACAATAGGGAAGTTCAAAACAATCTGATAAGCACTTTGAGAAAGTGCCAGAGGTTTAAAAAATATTTTTTCCCCTATATTGAAATTAATAGACATGGCGCATTAACTAGATCCTGGAACATAGAAAACATATTAGTCCAAAAATAATACTGATTATTTTTTATATTCGGTAATCCTTAAACTCTGAATGATTTGCCAAGTATTTCAAAGGTTTTTATCAGGGAAATTTGGGGATATTCTTTAATTTATTATACTTTGTCCATCAAAGAATTATTCCCTTATCAGGTAGAGAGCTGTTTCCTTTTTTCAAATACAAAATGGAAAATCAGAGCATACATACATACTTTAGAATATCTTTCAATTTTAAAAGTTAGTGAGCTTTGTCAAATATGTGACATTTTCTTGCCTGTTTATTAAACCAATGATAAAGGTTTACTTATCGATCATATAAAAATAAACATGATCATGTTTTCCCTTCATCATCAAGATTCCTCTTTCTTCAGTTTATCTGAAATAGAAAAATGTATCCCAAAGAAGGAAGATATTCTCACAGTGAAAAAGGGAAAAAAACCCCATATATTCTCATACCTCAAAAGAATGAGAAACCTTGTAACCTTTCTAAGAAGACGGGGCCCTGAAATGCAGGCCCCAAATCACAGACTCTACACTTGCACCCCTAGTCAGGCTATCCTAGTTCTCCCAAACCTCAGGAATGGGTATTTTAAAAGGAAATACTTTTTTGTGGATTTGCAATTTCTCTCTGCAAAGAAATTCGTATCAGTGTGAAAGCGCTTGCGGGGTGAAAAGTCAAGACTTACTTGGGAACGCTGGATGATAGACATCCCGTGTCTCTCTTTTGTTGAGAGGTAATCTCACAAAGGATTCATAGTCTACAGCTGCACATGGAGGCGGCTTCTCTGAGGGGCTCAAACTTGTATGTACGGCAAGTGGAGAGATTGGACGAGTGAATAAGACACATTATGGACAGTCCTGACGTCCGCGCCTAGAGTTACAGACAGAGAGGTTTCAGAACCAGAGGCTGGAATCTGAAGTGAGAATGAAAAACCACAAGGCGGGAGTTCCCAAGAATGGGAAGGAAGGGGGAGGGACAGTGGCCAGATTTCCTCTAAAGTAGAAGAGACAATAGAGAAGGTATTTCTAATGGGGTAGGAGGACAAAAACAAAACAAACCAGAAAGCAAAGCAAACCAAACTGAACTATTTTTGGTGGAAGCAAACCTGTTACATATTACTCTTTTGAAAATTACCTCATTGCTGGATTATTTCATTTAGGCTTCTCTTTTCCCTCCCTGCCACTGATTTCTCTCTCTTTCAGTTTATTCTGCAAAGTACTTCCTAAATGACCTTCCTAAGACATCTTAGTGACAATATAAACTTCATGATCAAAAACTTTCCATGACTTGTCATTGTCCCAGAAAGAAAATCCAAACACTTCAACTTTGGTTTTCAAATCTTTAGATCATTAAGCAAATCACAAAATTTTCTTGGGCATTGTTTTTTTTTTTCATCCATAAAATGACATTGACCTATAGAAGCTCATAGATTATCTTAGTAGCCTAGGGCAGATATGTATATCTAATCATTTTTAAATGGTTCAAAAGTAGTATTTTGCTATATCTAACTATTATCTATCTCTCTATCATCTCTCTCTCTCTCTCAGTAGAATTAGTGGTAGTTTGTATTTAGGGTGGATACAAATACAGGGTGTGAATTGTTCTAGTTTCCAATGTTACATTGATTTATCTATACAAGTGGTTTTGATTTTAGTTACCTTGATTGAAACATGCAAAATAAACAAACCTAATAGCCAAGAGAAAAATAATCACATTTCTACTATTTATTTGGACTTAGACCAATTCTTTTTTTTTTTTTTAAGATTTTATTTATTTATTTGACAGAGAGAGACACAGCAAGAGAGGGAATACAAGCTGGGGGAATGGGAGAGGGAGAAGCAGGCCTCCCGCGGAGCAGGGAGCCCGATGCGGGGCTCGATCCCAGGACCCTGGGATCATGACCTGAGCCGAAGGCAGACGCTTAACGACTGAGCCACCCAGGTGCCCCGGACTTAGACCAATTCTGACAACAATAAAAAATGAGGATGCTTTTAGGCGCCTGCTATATATTTTCAGGAGATTTAGTAAATAATTGGTTTAACTTAGTCTTGTGATCTTCAAAAATCTTTCCAGCAACCCCCCTGATAGCATCTGCTTCCAGTATGGTTAATTATAAAACAATTAGGTTCTAATGAGGCTTTTGCTTCCTTACCCTGTTTACCAGCACAGTTTCAACATCCTTCTATTGATACGAAACGTGTGGAAACTTCATTTTTTTTTCTTTTCTTTTAAATCTTGATTCTGGAAGCCCTGGTAGAATAGTTAACGAGATTTCTCAAGAGTGAATAGGGAAGTCTTTTTTTCTCTTTTGGTTTTGATGGTACACAAATTAACTCGTTTCCTCCCCTGAGCTGGGAATTCCGAAAAAGGAACCTGTTGGAAATATGAACATTCCTGTTCTTCCTGACTCTTAGTTTCTTTAGAAAATGTTTATGTTACGTAACTTTTACTAAGAGAATGGAGGCAGGATTTACCAAGCGTGGTTGTTAATGAAGAACAACATAAAATCACTAATCACGTGACGAACAATATAAACAGCATTGCTTACAGAAATGGTGTAAGTCCAAGGAAGAATTTTAAGTTTAACTCAGGTTGCCACTGAAAGAAGGATATCAATAGTTGCCAGGTACCTACTATGTGTCAGGCATGATGTGAGGCATTCCCCCCCCCCCCCCATATTACATCTCATCTAATTCTTAGTGTAATCCTATGGCTGGGTAGTTTTTCTTTCTTTTTTTTTATTTTTTATTTATTTATTTATTTTAAAGATTTATTTATTTGAGAGAGCGAGAATGAGAGAGAGAGTACATGAGAGGGGGGAGGGTTAGAGGGAGAAGCAGGCTCCTCGCCGAGCAGGGCGACCGATGCGGGACTTGATCCAGGGACTCCAGGATCATGACCTGAGCCGAAGGCAGTCGCTCAACCAACTGAGCCACCCAGGTGCCCTGGGTAGTTTTTCTTTTTCTTTCTTTTTTTTTTTAAGATTTTATTTATTTATTTGAAAGAGAGAGAATGAGAGAGAGCATATGAGAGGGGGGAGGGTCAGAGGGAGAAGCAGACTCCCTGCCGAGCAGGGAGCCCGACGCGGGACTCGATCCTGGGACTCCAGGATCATGACCTGAGCCGAAGGCAGTGGCTTAACCAACTGAGCCACCCAGGCGCCCCCCTGGGTAGTTTTTCAATATAGATTATTAGAGATAAGGAAGTTGAGATTTAGGGAATTTTAATAATATGTTCAAGATCACACATTTACTGAATTTCCGGGCTTAGATTTGAAACCACTTTTGTGTGATGCAAAACTGGGATACAATTTCTGCTATAGCACACTGTCTTTGTTGGTGTTTTTATATACACCAGAGTCTGGTTTCCTGCCTTATGGAACTAGCTTAGTAATCTCAATTTTTCAGGAATGAATGGGCTAGGGGCACCTGGGTGGCTCAGTTGGTTAAGCAGCTGACTTCGGCTCAGGTCATGATCTCAGCGTCCTGGGATGAGCCCCTCGGTGTCGTCGGGCTCCCCACTGAGTGGGGAGTCTGCTTGTCCCTCTGCCCACCCCCTCCCCCCAGTTGGTTCTCTCTCTCTCTTTCAAATACATAAATAAAAATCTTAAAAAAAAAAAAAGAATGAGGGGCGCCTGGGTGGCTCAGTTGGTTAAGCGACTGCCTTTGGCTCAGGTCATGATCCCAGGGTCCTGGCATCGAGTCCCACATTGGGCTCCTGGCTCAGCAGGAAGCCTGCTTCTCCCTCTCCCACTCCCCCTGCTTGTGTTCCTGCTCTCGCTGTCTCTGTCAAATAAATAAATAAAATCTTTAAAAAAAAAAAGAATGAATGGGCTGATGAATTACTAATTGTAAAGTATTCTGGTACTTGTAGAGAAAATGTAATTATTGAAAGAAAAATCATGACATTTTATAGTTACCTCCTCAGATTTTTTTGTTGCTCAAACAAACCCAGGATAAGGTATGATGCTATCTGTATTCCCTCTTTAGTGGTGTGAATCAATGGAAAGCAAATGGCCACTGCAAGCATTTCTGAACACAGTTAAGTCATGCTTCCCTGCTGCTAACTTTTCATAAACTTTTAGATTCATGGGGACATAAAGGCCAAACTGCTGTCTTATTAAATTCTTCTTTTGATAAGAATATGTAGGATTCAAATGAAGAAAATGTTAAAGGTCTATAAGGACCCATCTGGGTTTTCTATCCCTGCTTCAGGAGAGTGCATCTATAGGATATAAAGAAAAAAGAACTTGCACAACTATATACATAACAGGGCGGCAATTATATACCATATAATATAAAATAAATATATATATATGCACACGTAGAGGAAAGACCTGAAATGAATATGCCAAAATATGAATTATTGATCATCTGTAGGCCAAGAGCTCATAGGGCAATTCTATTTCATTTAAAAAATATTTTTCTGCACTTTCTAATTTTTTAAAAGAAAAATGTGTTTTTTTTTCCCCTGTCATCAGAAGGATGCAATGAATTTCATCTATATTTTAAAAAGATACATTCTTTTGAAAGCAGTTTTGGTGGAGCATGAGGGTGAGACTATCTCAAATGGAAACAATTTTGTTTGTAAGAGAACTCAGCTTTAAAATGGAAGCAAGGCATTTGTCTCTCTGATGCCATGGCAACCAGAAGAAAACCGCAAAGTCCAACAATGGTATAAAAATGTGCCTCCAGAGTGGGTAAGAAGGAGGCAACCTTGGACCTCTTTTTTTGTTTCCATTTCCCCTAGAACAGAAGGCTGCATTGTGTTTCTCTAGCTGACTCTATCGCTTTCCAGCTAGGCTGCTGTGAGAGGAAAGAACAAACAATAATAATAACCCTTTCCTCATGACGTTTGGGCCTTTCCAAAAAATTGTGTGCTTTCTCTGTGCAGAAAAGCATAGCTTCTTTTGATTTAGTTTTCTCTGCCTTACCTCCCCTTGATATCTTCAAATTCAGTCACTTTTATGATGAAGTTTCTCAATCCGTTATACATCTCACCCTCAGAATTCCCCTTGGTTTGCCCTCCTTTTTGAAGCTGCAGGGCTGAGTTGATCTTTTCTTTGTGGTCGCTGTTTTCTTCACACCCAAGAGTTCCTTCTGAGAATGTTCTCCTGCCTCAGACCTCAGTGTTTCTGTTGGTCTCCAGTGACTTGGCTGTCTGATACTCTCTTCTCTTTTGAAAAAAAAAAAAAATTTTTTTTTAACCTAGTTTTATTCTTCAGATAAATCAAATTCCTCCAGAGCTACTAAAGATCACTAAGGGTCCTCATTTTGGGAGGACAAATTCAAATATTTTGATGATAGAGGTTGCCAAGGGAATTCTTCCTCATTAGACTTTCTCCTGTGGCCTGTTTCATATTCCCCTACTACCATGAGAGCAGGGTCAAAATGGTAAGAACTGCTGACCTCTGTGTTGGATTTTACTATAAGGTTTTGTGTGTTTGGGTGTAAAAACTTTTGTTAATTCAGAAGCAACCAGCAACCTGAGCAAATGGCCCTCAGTTTTACCTCAAACCGATGCTCTTCAACGAATACAAAGAAAAGGAATTGGGGAGACACTCGTCAGGACAAACAGAAAAGTAATCTTTTTTTTTTTTTTAAGATTTTTATTTATTTATTTGTCAGAGAGAGAGAGAGAGCACAAGCAGGGGTAGCAGCAGAGGGAGAGGGAGAAGCAGGCTCCTCACTGAGCAAGGAGCCCGACTCGGGACTCGATCCCAGGACCCCGGGATCATGACCTGAGCTGAAGGCAGACGCTTAACTGACTGAGCCACCCAGGCGTCCCCAGGAAAGTAACCTTAAAGAATTTCTGGTCTTGGGGAGGCTGGGTGGCTCCCGAGTTGGGCTCTTGCTTCGCGGAGGGCCTGCTTCTGCTGCTCCCTGGGCTTGTGCTCTCTCTCTCTCTCTCAAATAAATAAATAAAATCTTTTTAAAAAAATTGCTGGTCTTGGGGCGCCTGGGTGGCTCAGTTGGTTAAGCGACTGCCTTCGGCTCAGGTCATGATCCTGGGGTCCCGGGATCGAGTCCCGCATTGGGCTCCCTGCTCGGCAGGGAGTCTGCTTCTCCCTCTGACCTTCCCCCCTCTCATGCTCTCTGTCTCTCATTCTCTCTCTTGCAAATAAATAAATAAAATCTTTAAAAAAAAAAATTGCTGGTCTTCAGAGTGGCAGCCAGACGTGCATTCTCACGAGTGGAAGATCCTGCATGACAGAGCTGGGCCATGACCCAGTGTGACCCTCCGGCATCAGAAATCACAGGAGAGTTGCACCCTCTCTCCAACAAGCCCGGGTCCAGCTGCTCATTCTAGGAAACTGGTGGTAACAGTGTCATTCCTAGTAGCATGATCCAACCAAGAAGAATAAAGATTCCGTGGCCATGAGGAAGCTAACTGTGGGGGAAGGAGGGCTAAGGTCATTCATTTTCCTTTCTTCAGCACCCATCAGTAAGTGTTATCTTAAAGGAAATGGGTTAATTCTAGCTACTGCTCTGGATTGACTGGTTGCAGGGCCTGTAGAAAAATCTCTTAATTTCTTCAACAATTTTTTGCAGCCTGCAAAAGTTTCATTCGTATTGCGTTAGTCCTTGTGGAAAAAAAAAAAAATTACTTCTTACAGTTGTAGGCCACGATAATAAATTTTACCAGTCTCTTAACTTCCTGTCACTCGGAGTCTAGTTGAGGACCGTTTCAGTCCTGAACAATGGGGAGCCTGGCCCAGGGTAGCTTGCTGGGGAAACATAAAGTGGAGCATTTACATAGTATTGTACAGTGTTTAAAAAGTCTACTCACATAGACTATCTCATTTGACCTTTCCTGGGAGTAAAACATGGTGTCTAGACTGTTTTCAGTAATGAAGAGCCTCAAGCTGGTTCAGGAGTTCTTCTACAACATCCTTCTGGCAGCCTGGAGGGTGTATGGTCCTCAGTCCAAACCATGTTCTATAGTTTACGTAAAATGTTGCACACATAGGACTGAGAATGCTGACTGGGGGCGGGGAGTGTTGGGGTGGGGACACAATTCAGGTGTGCCTGAGCAAATTATGATCCAGATGGGGTCCAGGCCTTCCAAATCTGATGGCAATGTTAGTGGTCTTTCCCAGGGTAGGTGAATTTGAATTAATCCAAGGTGTTATCAGAATGATACCAGGTTCTTTGTCTCGTTAAGAGAGAAACAATAGAATATGGAACTATGTGAGGAAATACAAGAGGTGAATGGTCAAAGGCTGAAATAATTTCATTTGCTAAAATGATCTGGGGATGGGTGTGTCTTCCATAATATATGTATGCATTTAGCACAGTGCCAATACTTAGCACGTCCTCAATAAATGTAACATATAATGATAATAAATAATAAATTATGCATGACCCTCTTTTTAAAATTTTTCCTTTTTTTTTTTTAAAGATTTTATTTATTTATTTGAGAGAGAGAGAGCGCATACAAGCAGGGGGAGTGGCAGAGGGAGGGGGGAAGCGGGCTTCCCCACATGGGGCTCGATCCCAGGACCCTGGGATCGTGACCTGAGCCGAAGGCAGACGCTTAACCGACTGAGCCACCCAGGTGCCCCTGTTTTTCCTTTTCTTTCATCAGGCTTGATTTCTGATTCCTATCTTGTTTTTGGCTGCCGGGTTATTCTGTCTTCTTACTTGGTTCTCAACATACTAGGTACTCAATAAAATCTGTTGAATGGACAAATGAAGGCAGGAAGCCTTGCAGCAGTCCTCTGTATTTACTTCCGAGGCAATGTGAATTCCTCAGGAATGAACTCCATCCCAGAGGAACTCAAAAAGATTCGCATTTATTAGCACCAAAATTTCCATTATAAATTTAATGGTGTTAGTCAATCAATTTGGTATTGAAATAACCAGTGTGGCTTTTCTTTTTCTTCTCCTTTTTCTTTTTCTTTCTTCTTCATAGTTGTTCTTGTACAGTCCCTAAAAGGTGGAACAATTCCACTTTTTAAGTTGGCAGTTCTGAAAGCCATTTTATTTTAATGTTTAAGTATTGCCAAAGATAAACAAAGCTGTGTACTAGTTAAAGTGGTAAAGACAGCTTTTGATCCTTAATATACTATCGCAATAGGGCAAAGAGTCCAGCAGGAGCTGAACTCAACTTCGATTTGTAAAGTGGTGACCTGACATTTTAAAGGGAAAATGAGGGAGTAGGGAGTGGAGGGAGAGGGGCTCCGGACAGCTGGGGAAGTAGAAAATTACAAAAAGAGGGAAGGGAGGGTTGGTTCCTGTGAAGCCCATCTGGGTTGGCTAATTGGAGCTTGCCCAATTAAACCTCTGTGATGGTTAATTTTATGTGTCAGATTGACTGGGCCATGGGATGCCCAGACTGATAAAATATTATTTCTGAAAGTGTCTGAGAGGGTGTCTCCAGAAGAGATTAGCATTTGAATTGGTGAACTGAGTAATGTAGATGGCCATCCCCACTGTGGGTGGGCATCATTTAATCCACTGAGGTCCTGAGACGAACAAAAAGGCAGAGGAAGGTTGAATTTGCTCTCTCCCTGATTGGTTGAGTTGGGACATTGTTTTCTCCTGCCCTCGGTGCTCTTGGTTCTTAGGCAGTCAGCCTCGGGCTGGAATCTACACCATCAGCTCTCTGGCTTTTAGGCTCTTAGGCTGAACTACCCCAGTGGCTTTCCTGCTTTTCCAGTTTGGAGAGGGCAGATTGCAGGGGACCTCTCAGCCTCCGTAATCACACGAGCCTATTTCGTATAAGTTATAATAATGATACATAGAAATATTAAGTATACCATGTACCACATAGTAAAGAGTCAATAAATGTTGGTTACTCTAGCATATATTATGTGTTGGCTGACCCAGCCTCTCTTCCAATCTCCTTCTAGAGTGCCTCTCCACAAAGCTAGAAGAACCGCATTGCCCAACACTCCCTTGCAACTAGGGTGCCATATGTGACTTCGAGTCTTCCTATCAGATGCATTGGCTTGAGGCAGGACTTGGAACGGAAGGCACAAGGCAACCATTTCATAGTGGTGGGCTTGTATTCTGTTAATTTAGCTAAACTTGAACTGTGTTTCTCAGAATTCCCTTCCCTGCGTAATTCACGTAAGCATGGGCTATGTGATCTTGCCTGAGATCTGGAAAGTGGAAATAAAGCAGTAATCATCATCTTCTTTCTACCCTCAGAAGGTCCATGGAGGACACCCCGGCCCCGTTGCAGCTGTATATATTGTCCCTGTCTGCGGGTCGCCTTGCTGGCATGGGGCAGGAGCTGAACCCACAGCTCTTCTAGCCCCCGCTAAATCCTCCCTTTCAGCTTTAATTCCTGGACCAGGTTTGTGCGTGAAGGCTTCTCTTACAGGACACCCCATTATTGAAGTGGAAGGCTTAGAAGCAGTAAGAGGCCAATGTGGGTTTTAGTTCTCCGTGTGGGTCCCAGCTCATCCTTACTGGTTCTAAGTTATCCTGGTTCTCTTGTACCTCACCTTCATCTTTCCTTCCCAGCCACCCGTCCTGCTGACCTGGAGCCGTCAGTCTCCAATACCAGGTGCAAGAGCAGTAGTCATATATAAATCGCTGAACTACTCCCACAGTTGCATAAAGTCAAGTCCCGACAATAGATCCCATATTCTATATTATTCCTAGCGGCTCTGCTTTTCTGGCTGAGACACAGGGGCAGTGTGGTCCTGTGGTCAGCAGCCTCCTGCAGAGGAAAAATGATTCTGAGGGTTCAGGTGCTCCTAAAAGCCTAAAATCTGCTGCATTCCAATAATTTCATAAGCTCTGGATACCTCCTGATAAATCCCTTTGTCCTTTTACCAGCCAGAGTGCTTTCTGTTGTCTGTTACAGAACTCTGCCAAGGAAGGTATTATTATTACCAGTTTAGTTGTGGTTTCTGTCTTCATGGTGCTTATGGTCTAGCAAAAGAGATGATATTGCAAGTGTGATGTGTTCCTTTTCCTTCCGTTGAAACGATTTCCTTTCATTTTTATTGACCCTTTTTTCACTTCTTAGGAGGTAAGTAGTCTTTTTCCTTTGTTACATCAAAAGAAACCTGGGGCGGAGGGCATCTTGCTAAAATTCACACATAAGTTTGATGTGAGAGCCAATGTCTCATTGCTCACTAGCTCCAGGATTTGGGGGAGTGTTGAATCAGAAAGGCAGCTGCTTAAACACTGGGTTGGGAGAAAGACCTGGGAAATGTGTTCTCGCTAAACATAGTAGTGAAAGCAAATATCTGGTTTGGAACCTTTCAAAAGATAAGAAAAAACAAGCCAACAAACAAATAGAAAAAACTATTAGAAAGCCTGGCACCTCCTATACTAAGTAGATGTAGTTTTCATATCATATAAAGTCAAAACAAATTCTACCTCCTATTTGTGGTCAATTTTTGCCTTTCCAAATGTACCTGAATGTTCTTATTATAGGAATATTTTACTGACGATTATAAATTGGAATACTCAGACCAAATTATAAGCTACTATTGTGAATTTAAGGCACGGTCATTTGAAAATTTTAAAATCTGTAATAATATTTTACATTCTGTTTTTTTTTTTCCTTCTAGTAGGATTTTAGGATTTTACCCCATTTTGTAAATAACAGTATGATCAGACCTTTCCTTAGGTCTTCTTTCAGTCATAAAGTCATTTCTTCTAGCATATTCATCTCCCAGTAACGTTAAACACCGAGGAGAATGGAACAAAAAGAAAACAAGCATCCTTCCCTCCAAAATCCCAGGGCTATGGAGCTCTGATTTTAGTGCCGATATCCTCCTAATGCACCCATGAAATTCTCTGAATACTTTACCCTGATAGGCATTACTACCTAATACAGACTCTTTATTCCTGAATTGAAGCTGCCAATTTCCCAGCATGGAAACAGTGAAGTGGTCATGAAGTTGACGTCACCAACTCAGGAAAGGGTGGGGCCAGCTGACAGGATCAGGAGTGGGACTTTATAGAAAGGAGCAGTCTTTAGCTGGTTTGGGAGCTCTCGGCACACTGTTTCAGAATGGGAGATTCAGATCTAACAGGCATTGGGTATTTATTACCCATTAGGCCTGTGCTACACATTTGAACATTATGTCATTTACTCATTACCACAATCTCGGAAGACTAGCTCTATGATGCATCATTATCTCTATTTCACTAAGAAGGGAATTGACGCTCAGAGAGGTTAAGAACTTGCTAGAGGTTGTGTACTAACAAAAGTTGGAGTCGGATTCATGTCAAGTTGCTTCTTGAACCCTGCTGCCGCCTTGAGAGAAGATGAAAGCCTCTTATCTCCTTTCCCCCTATTCGTCAGCCCCGTAGTCATTTTTGGAGTAGGTTCCTGGTTTTGTAGGTTTTGAGACGGGAAAAAGGATTTAAAACCGTGTGTCTATCCCCAATCTGAGTCCTTGCAATTAAGCAAAATCTAAAACCACTAATGGTGATTAGCTGAACAGGCTCCACAAACCAGTTAACCCTTTAATGAAATTCTTACCCCTTTGTCCCTTACAAGCTTTCTGTAGTTTAAAATAAGAACACCCAAAATATGCTTAAAAGAATTACATACCTGTTTATCAGGAGGGAATCTTCAAAAGTTATCTCTGCTTGAGAAGCATCTGGGAGAATGGATAGAGAGTGTGTGTGTGGCAGCGGGCTGGGGGCGAGCACTTTGGAAGATTTTTTTTTTTTTAACCATTTTGGAGTATGGAACATACTAGATGCTCAGTTATTTGTCTACTAAATAAACTAAAATATATTTCTTTCACCTCTGTCTTCCCCCAGCTACCTCTTCTCAAGAACTCTTCTATCTAGATAATGACTAGCCTATACAAGTTTAAGCACATACTTCTTTAGATTAATAAAATATTCTGTAGAATTTGTTCAGCAAATGTTCCATGTATGAATAAAGGTGTTACCTATTTTCGAGGTGCAGGGTTCTCTTTATGTCTCTTAGATTAGGGTTGTAAAATTATGTTGTTTGAATTTTCTAAATCTCAGTTTTTTTCCCTGCTTGATCTGTTTCTGATAGAGGTGTTTTAAAATCTCTCACTATCATTGTTTTGTCTAGTTCTCTTTGTTATTCTGTTAGTTTTAGCTTTATAAGCTTGAGGCCAAATTATTAGATGCATATATATCTATTGCTATAACAGTGGAATGTTCTTTGTTTATTATTTAGTGCTCAACTTTTTCCTTATTATTTTTTCCAAAACATTTACATTTACTCATTTGAAACATGAGCTTTCTTTCTTTTTTTTTTTTTTTTTTAAGTTTTTACTTCTTTTTTTGACAGAGACAGAAACAGCAAAAAAGGGAATACAAGCAGGGGGAGTGGGAGAGGGAGAAGCAGACTTCCCGCGGAGCAGGAAGCCCGATGACCTGAGCCAAAGGCAGACGCTTAACGACTGAGCCACCCAGCTGCCCCAACATGAGTTTTCGTTTAATTAATAGTCTCATGATACATCTTTTCTAGCCTCTTATTTCCAAACTTCCTGTGCACCTTTATTGTAATGTGTTTCCTGTTTAATCTATTTACATTTACTATGATTATTGGTATATTTGGACTTGTTTCTACTATCTTACTTGTGTTTTCTGGTTATTATCCTTTCTATTTACTTTTTCTTTCTTTCTCTTTCTCTCTCTTCCTCTTTCCTTCAAAATGATAGTTTAAACATTTTAAAAAATTAATTTATTTTTTAAATTTCAGTATAGGGGTGTCTGGGTGGCTCAGTCAGTTAAGCATCTGCCTTCGGCTCAGGTCATGATCCCACGGTCCTGGGATTGATTCCCACATTGGGCTCTCTGCTCAGCGGGAAGCCTGCTTCTCCCTCTGCCCCTCCCCCTGCTCATGTTTTCTCTTTCCCCGTTCTCTCTGACAAATAAATAAATAAAATCTTAAAAAAAAATAAATTCCAGTAGAGTTAACATACAGTGTTATATTAGTTTCAGGTATACTATATAGTGATTTCAACAATTCTATACATTGCTCTGCTCATCATAAGTGTACTCTTAATCCCCTTCACCTGTTTCACCCATCCCCCCACCCTTCTCCCCTCTGGTAACCATCAGTTTGTTCTCTATAGTTAAGAGTCTGTTTTTTAGTTTGTCTCCTTTTTTCTTCCTTTGTTTGTTTTGTTTCTTAAATTCCACATATGAGTGAAATCATATGGTATTTGTCTTTCTCTGACTGACTTAATAGCGTAATACTCTCTAGATCCATCCATGTTGTTGCAAATGGCAAGATTTCATTCCTTTTTATGGGTGAATAATATTCTATTGTATATATATATACACAATAGATATACATTAGATATATACATATACATGTATATATATAATAGATATACAATAGCATACACACACACACACATATATATATGTGCTACATTGTCTTTATCCATTCTAAAATGATAGTCTTATACATTCTCCTTTTCTTAATTCCTATCCTGGTTTAGAAGCTAAAATTATATATGTATATGTACATATCCATGTATATGCACATATATGTGTGTTATAGGCATACATGATTACATACAATTCTACATGTAGGATATATACACACACCTTTGCTTCTCTATATACATACAGAGATTCTTGTCTATATTGAGTCTATAGCTATTCTTATTATGTCTGAAAGTATTTTTATTTTTCTCATACTCTTGAAAGATAGTTTTGCTGAGTGTAGAATTTTAGGTTGAATGTTATTCTCCCTAAGGTTTTAGAAGCTATCATTCCATTATTTTCTGGTGTCTATTGCTACCAGTGTGAAATCTAATGACAATGAAAATGCGTAAAAAAATGTTGATAGTCATTACTTTTTAGGTAATCTCTTTTTCTTTGGTAGTTCTTAAAAGTTTTCTCTTTGCATATTAATATTCTGCTGATTTACTCTGATATGTCTTGATGTAGATTTATCTTTGTTCATCCTACTTGTACTTGGAGGGCTCTTTTAATAAGTGCTTGTAGCCTTCTTTATATTTTAAGCTATTTTATTCACTCTATCTGGAATATTGCATTGATTGATACCATTGCCTCTAACACCCTTCCTGGAACTACTGTTAGAAGTTGGAGCCTCTTGGGGCGACTGGGTGGCTCAGTCATTAAGTATCTGCCTTTGGCTCGGGTCATGATCCCGGGGTCCTGGGATTGAGCCCCGCATCGTGCTCCCTGCTCCGCGGGAAGCCTGCTTCTCCCTCTCCCACTCCCCCTGCTTGTGTTCCCTCTCTCGCTGTGTCTCTCTCTGTCAAATAAATACATAAAATCTTAAAAAAAAAAATTGGAGGCTCTTAATTTGTCCTCCAGGCACTTAGCTACTTCTGCATATTTAAAAAAATTCTTTTCATCATGCTGTTTTGAATTTTGGTGAATTTTTCAGTACTCTATACTAATTTATTACTTTTCTATGTTGTGTAGACTTTTGAGTTTTAACATATTGGTATTTTTTCATTTCTAAGATTTTAATACATTCATTTGTTTCATTTCTTTGACCTCGTTTCACAACTTCCCAGTTTTCAAAATGGATGTTATTGCCTCAAGGACCTCTTTGAGGACTTTACACATTTTCATTCTTGTTTGTTTCTTCGAGAGCAGAGCTTCTGTTGGCGTTTTGGGTCAGACCATTCTCTGTTCTGGGCTGTCCTGTGCACTGTAAGATATACGGTAGCACCCCTGGTTTCTACTTACAAGATGCCAGTAGCACCCCCACCCCTACCCGTTGAGACAGCCCAAAATGTCTCCAGCCATTGCCCAATGTCCTCTGGTTGACAAAATCATCCCCAATTGAGAATCACTAATTCAGAGTGCATTTATGCTCTGCTTTTTTTTTTTTAAACTAATTTTCTCAGTGTTAATTTCTTTTTCTTTTTCTTTTTTTTTTTTTAATTTTTATTCTTATGTTAATCCCCATACATTACATCATTAGTTTTAGATGAAGTGTTCCATGATTCATTGTTTGTGCATAACACCCAGTGCTCCATGCAGAATGTGCCCTCCTCAATACGCACCACCAGGCTAACCCATCCTCCCACCCCCCTCCCCTCTAGAACCCTGTTTGTTTTTCAGAGTCCATCGTCTCTCATGGTTCGTCTACCCCTCCGATTTCCCCCGCTTCATTCTTCCCCTCCCACTACCTTCTTCTTCTTCTTTTTTTTTCTTAACATATATTGCATTATTTGTTTCAGAGGTACAGATCTGAGATTCAACAGTCTTGCACAATTCACAGCGCTTACCAGAGCACATACCCTCCCCAGTGTCTGTCACCCAGTCACCCCATCCTTCCCACCCCACCCCCCACTCCAGCAACCCTCAGTTTGTTTCCTGAGATTAAGAATTCCTCATATTAGTGAGATCATATGATACATGTCTTTCTCTGTTTGACTTATTTCACTCAACATAATACCCTCCAGTTCCATCCACGTCGTTGCAAATGGCAAGATCTCATTCCTTTTGATGGCTGCATAATATTCCATTGTATATATATACCACATCTTCTTTATCCAGTCATCTGTCAATGGACATCTTGGCTCTTTCCACAGTTTGGCTATTGTGGACATTGCTGCTATAAACATCGGGGTGCACGTACCCCTTCGGATCCCTACTTTTGTATCTTTGGGGTAAATACCCAGTAGTGCAATTGCTGGATCATATGGTAGCTCTATTTTCAACTTTTTGAGGAACCTCCATACAGTTTTCGAGAGTGGCTGCACCAGCTTGCATTCCCACCAACAGTGTAGGAGGGTTCCCCTTTCTCCGCATCCCCGCCAACATCTGTCGTTTCCTGACTTGTTAATTTTAGCTATTCTGACTGGTGTGAGGTGGTATCTCATTGAGGTTTTGATTTGGATTTCCCTGATGCTGAGCGATATTGAGCACTTTTTCATGTGTCTGTTGGCCATTTGGATGTCTTCTTTGGAAAAATGTCTGTTCCTGTCTTCTGCCCATTTCTTGATTGGATTCTTTGTTCTTTGGGTGTTGAGTTTGATGAGTTCTTTATAGATTTTGGATACTAGCCCTTTATCTGATATGTCATTTGCAAATATCTTCTCCCATTCTGTCGGTTGTCTTTTGGTTTTGTTGACTGTTTCCTTTGCTTTGCAAAAGCTTTTTATCTTGATGAAGTCCCAATAGTTCATTTTTGCCCTTGCCTCCCTTGCCTTTGGCGATGTTTCTAGGAAGAAGTTGCTTCGGCTGAGGTCAAAGAGGTTGCTGCCTGTGTTCTCCTTTAGGATTTTGATGGACTCCTGTCTCACATTGAGGTCTTTCAACCATTTGGAGTCTATTTTTGTGTGTGGTGTAAGGAAATGGTCCAGTTTCATTCTGCTGCATGTGGCTATCCAATTTTCCCAACACCATTTGTTGAAGAGACTGTCTTTGTTCCATTGGACATTCTTTCCTGCTTTGTCAAAGATGAGTTGACCATAGAGTTGAGGGTCCATTTCTGGGCTCTCTATTCTGTTCCATTGATCTATGTGTCTGTTTTTGTGCCAGTACCATGCTGTCTTGATGATGACAGCTTTGTAATAGAGCTGGAAGTCCGGAATTGTGATGCCGCCGGCTTTGCTTTTCTTTTTCAACATTCCTCTGGCTATGCGGGGTCTTTTCTGGTTCCATACAAATTTTAGGATTATTTGTTCCATTTCTTTGAAAAAAGTGGATGGTATTTTGACGGGGATTGCATTGAATGTGTAGATTGCTCTAGGTAGCATTGACATCTTCACAATATTTGTTCTTCCAATCCATGAGCATGGAACGTTTTTCCATTTCTTTGTGTCTTCCTCAATTTCTTTCATGAGTATTTTATAGTTTTCTGAGTACAGATCCTTTGTCTCTTTGGTTAGATTTATTCCTAGGTATCTTATGGTTTTGGGTGCAATTGTAAATGGGATCGACTCCTTAATTTCTCTTTCTTCTGTCTTGTTGTTGGTGTATAGGAATGCCACCGACTTCTGTGCATTGATTTTATATCCTGCCACTTGACTGAATTCCTGTATGAGTTCTAGCAGTTTTGGGGTGGAGTCTTTTGGGTTTTCCACATAAAGTATCATATCATCTGCAAAGAGTGAGAGTTGGACTTCTTCCTTGCCAATTTGGATGCCTTTGATTTCTTTTTGTTGTCTGATTGCTGTGGCTAGGACTTCCAATACTATGTTGAATAGCAGTGGTGATAGTGGACATCCCTGCCGCGTTCCTGACCTTAGGGGGAAAGCTCTCAGTTCTTCCCCATTGAGAATGATATTCGCTGTAGGTTTTTCATAGATGGCTTTTATGATATTGAGGTATGTACCCTCTATCCCTATACTCTGAAGAGTTTTGATCAAGAAAGCATGCTGTACTTTGTCAAATGCTTTTTCTGCATCTATTGAGAGGATCATATGATTCTTGTTCTTTCTTTTGTTAATGTATTGTATCACATTGATTGATTTGCGGATGTTGAACCAACCTTGCAGCCCAGGGATAAATCCCACTTGGTCATGGTGAATAATCCTTTTAATGTACTGTTGGATCCTATTGGCTAGTATTTTGGTGAGAATTTTTGCATCCATGTTCATCAGGGATATTGGTCTGTAATTCTCCTTTTTGATGGGGTCTTTGTCTGGTTTTGGGATCAAGGTAATGCTGGCCTCATAAAATGAGTTTGGAATTTTTCCTTCCATTTCTATTTTTTGGAACAGTTTCAGAAGAATAGGTATTAATTCTTCTTTAAATGTTTGGTAGAATTCCCCTGGGAAGCCATCTGGCCCTGGGCTTTTGTTTTTTGGGAGATTTTTGATGACTGCTTCAATTTCCTTAGTGGTTATAGGTCTGTTCAGGTTTTCTATTTCATCCTGGTTCAGTTTTGGTAGTTGGTACATCTCTAGGAATGCATCCATTTCTTCCAGGTTATTTAATTTGCTGCCATAGAGTTGCTCATAATATGTTCTTATAATTGTTTGTATTTCTTTGGTGTTGGTTGTGATCTCTCCTCTTTCATTCATGATTTTGTTGATTTGGGTCATTTCTCTTCTCTTTTTGATAAGTCTGGCCAGGGGTTTATCAATCTTGTTAATTCTTTCAAAGAACCAGCTCCTAGTTTCGTTGATCTGTTCTACTGTTCTTTTAGTTTCTATTTCATTGATTTCTCCTCTGATCTTTATTATTTCTCTTCTCCTGCTGGGTTTAGGCTTTATTTGCTGTTCTTTCTCCAGCTCCTTTAGGTGTAAGGTTAGGTTGTGTACTTGAGACCTTTCTTGTTTCTTGAGAAAGGCTTGTATTGCTCTATACTTTCCTCTTAGGACTGCCTTTGCTGCATCCCAAAGATTTTGAATAGTTGTGTTTTCATTTTCATTGGTTTCCATGTATTTTTTTAATTCTTCTTTAATTTCCTGGTTGACCCATTCGTTCTTCAGTAGGATGCTCTTTAGTCTCCATGTATTTGAGTTCTTTCTGACTTTTGTCTTGTGATTGAGCTCTAGTTTCAAAGCATTGTGGTCTGAAAATAGGCAGGGAATGATTCCAACATTTTGGTACCGGTTGAGACCTGATTTATGACCTAGGATGTGATCTATTCTGGAGAATGTTCCATGGGCACTAGAGAAGAATGTGTATTCCGTTGCTTTGGGGTGGAATGTTCTGAATATGTCTGTAAAGTCCATTTGGTCCAGTGTGTCATTTAAAGTCTTTATTTCCTTATTGATCTTTTGCTTAGACGATCTGTCCATTTCAGTGAGGGGGGTGTTAAAGTCCCCCACTATTATTGTATTGTTGTCGATGTGTTTCTTTGCTTTTGTTATTAATTGGCTTATATAATTGGCTGCTCCCATGTTAGGGGCATAGATATTTACAATTGTTAGATCTTCTTGTTGGATAGATCCTTTAAGTAGGATATAGTGTCCTTCCTCATCTCTTATTACAGTCTTTGGTTTAAAATCTAATTTGTCTGATATAAGGATTGCCACCCCAGCTTTTTTTTGGTGTCCATTAGCATGGTAAATGGTTTTCCACCCTCTCACTTTCAATCTGGGGCTGTCTTTGGGTCGAAAATGAGTCTCTTGCAGACAGCATATCGATGGGTCTTGTTTTTTAATCCAGTCTGATAGCCTGTGTCTTTTGATTGGGGCATTTAGCCCATTTACATTCAGGGTAACTATTGAAAGATAGGAATTTAGTGCCATTGTATTGCCTGTAAGGTGACTGTTACCGTATATTGTCTGTGTTCCTTTCTGGTCTATGTTGCTTTTAGGCTCTCTCTTTGCTTAGAGGACCCCTTTCAAGATTTCCTGTAGGGCTGGTTTTGTGTTTGCAAATTCCTTTAGTTTTTGTTTGTCCTGGAAGCTTTTTATCTCTCCTTCAATTTTCAATGACAGCCTAGCTGGATAGAGTATTCTTGGCTGCATATTTTTCTCATTTAGTGCTCTGAATATATCCTGCCAGTCCTTTCTGGCCTGCCAGGTCTCTGTGGATAGGTCTGTTGCCAATCTAATGTTTCTACCCTTGTAGGTTACATATCTCTTCTCCCGAGCTGCTTTCAGGATTTTCTCTTTGTCTATGAGACTCGTAAGTTTTACTATTAGATGTTGGGGTGTTGACCTATTTTTATTGATTTTGAGAGGGGTTCTCTGTGCTTCCTGGATTTTGATGCCTGTTTCCTTTCCCAAATTAGGGAAGTTCTCTGCTATAATTTGCTCCATTATACCTTCTGCCCCTCTCTCTCTTTCTTCTTCTTCTGGGATCCCAATTATTCTAATGTTGTTTCGTCTTATGGTATCGCTTATCTCTCGAATTCTGCCCTCGTGATCCAGTAGTTGTTTATCTCTCTTTTTCTCAGCTTCTTTATTTTCCATCATTTCATCTTCTATATTACTGATTCTCTCTTCTGCCTCATTTATTCTAGCAGTTAGCGCCCCCATTTTTGATTGCACCTCATTAATAGCCTTTTTGATTTCTACTTGGTTGGATTTTAGTTCTTTTACTTCTCCAGAAAGGGTTTCTCTAATAACTTCCATATTTTTTTCAAGCCCAGCTAGTATCTTTAAAGTGATGATTCTGAACTCTAGATCTGACATCGTACTAATGTCCGTATTGAGTAGGTCCCTGGCAGTCGGTACTACCTCTTGTTCTTTTTGTTGAGGTGATTTTTTCCATCTTGTCATTTGTGCAGAGGAGAATAGATTAATGAGAGAACAAAATGCTAGCAGAGTAACAACATCCCCAGAAAATATACTCTAAACAAATCAGAAAAGACTTGAAGCAGTGGGAAAAGAAAGGGAAAGAGAGAAAAAAGAAAAAAAAAAAGAAAAAGATAAAGATAAAAACAAAAACAAACAAAACAAAACAACAACAACAGAAAAACCAGAATGTGATCAAATATGATCAGGCTGGTATATAGATCAGTGCCACACACTAGATTTGGGGTGTATTTTGGTCTTTTAGAAGAAAGTGCCTCCCAAAATTTTAAAGAAAGAAAAACTTATATATGTACAAAAATAAGGGTTGATCTGATGAAGGGATGGAATATGACTGTAAAGATGGAAATTATAAAAAATTTTATAAAAGGAATTGATAAGAAGTTGTTTGAAAAAAGAAAGAAGAGGATTTAAAAAAAGAAAAAAAAAAGGGAGAGGATGTGATCAGGCAGGGGAATAGAAAATACCATATACTAGAGATTTAGGGTATATTTTGATCTGTTAGAAGAAACTATCTCAAAATTTTAAAGAGAGAACAACTTATATATATAAGCCAAAAATATGGGTAACTACTATGAAGGGATAGAATATGACTCTAAAAATGAAAAATAAAAATGTTTTTTTTTTTTAAAAAAAGGGATTGATAAGATGTTGGTTGAAAAAGGGAAAAAGAAAAATTCAAAAAGAAAAAAAAAGAAAAAAAGACAGTTAAAAAAAAAATTAACTTTGAAAGACTACAGAATCATGGTAAAAAAGCCATGAATTCTATGTGCAGTAGTCCCCTAGAGCTGGAGTTCTGCCGTTCTCATTGATGGGTAAACTTGGTCTTGGCTGGCTGTTCTCGCTGATCTTCTGGGGAGGGGCCTGTTGCCGTGGTTTCCAAATGTCTTTGCCGGAGGCGGAATTGCCCTGCCCTTGCCCCCTCCCGGCTAAGTAATCTGCTCAGGTTTGCTCTCCGGAGCTTTTGTTCCCTGCAAGCTTTCAGTACAGCTTTGGAGGCGGAGAGTGAAAATGGTGGCCTCCCAATCTCCGCCGTGGAGGAGCCGAGAACTCGGGGCCCCGCTTCTCAGTGAGCCCCCAGAGAAAAGCAGTCAGTCACTCCCGGCTCCCCGGTCTCCAGCCGCACTCCGTGCTCACCCGGCCTGTGACCGCGCGTTTCTATCTCTGGCACCCGACCCCGGGTGGAGTCTCCAAACCCAGCAGGTCCCTGCGGCGCACTCCCGCGTGGCTCCTCCCAGGGGAGGAAGGGGAGTCTCCCCGGATCTGCCGCTTGTTGGGTCCCTGCTGGAGGAGCAGTGGCCCGACTGTGCCGCGGATCACGGTTTATGGCAACCCCGAGCTGAGAGCCCGCGCCTGGGCTCCGCCTCTGCAGCCGGCTTCCCTGCTCCGATACCTGGGAGCTCCGCCACACTCAGGCACCCCCAGTCTTTCTGTGACCCGTGGGTCCTGAGACCACACTGTCCCGGAGGGTTCCACCCCCCGCTTAGCCACCAGAGTGACGTCCCTCAGCAGAGCAGACTTTTAAAAGTTCCGATTTTGTGCTCGGTGGTTCTATCACTTGCCAGAAGCGGCCGCCAGAGGCCCCTCCCCCGCCGTCTATCCTCCCGAATATCGCCTCGGATTCACTTCTCCGCACGTCCTACCTTCCAGAAAGTGGTCGCTTTTCTGATGAGAGAGTTGTTGCTCTTCTTTTCTTCGATCTCCTGTTGAGTTTGTAGGTGTTCAGAATGGTTTGATCCCTATCCAGCTGAATTCCTGAGAGGAGACAAAATCCAGGTCTCCTACTCCTCTGCCATCTTGCTCCGCCCTCTCCTCAGTGTTAATTTCTGCACGTGTTTGGAACTGAGGTACAGATTTACTGCCCACTCTCTGCTCTCTACTGCTTTTGCAGTCACTGCTTTTAGCTCCTTAACCCCAAACACAGAACCAGGTCTTACGTTGATGGCTCAGGTTCCTGTGCCATGGTGATATTAAGGACATCATAGATTCTTAAACACTGCGTGGCTAGGCTCGAGTCCTAGTTAAGAGTCTGTATATGTTTCCTTTATCTCCTGGGGATCCAGCTTCCTACAAGCCATAGCCTCACAGAGCTATATGTAATAGCTTTTCTCAACTTATTTTCACAACGTGCTTCTCTGCAGTGAGACTTGGTGCTTTCCCCACCTTCTTTATTGTGCGCAGGGACAAAACTCCTGGCTGCCCCTGCTTGCACCTGTATCCAACTCACACTGCTGTCTGGTTCTGCTGCACAAAGATGCTTATCTTATTTGTAAGCATAGTTTGTGTTTTGATGTTCTCTTTCATATATTATCTATCAATACAATGGTTGGAACAAGGGCTTTTGGACAATGAGGAGAGGCTCAAAGTATGAACTTAGAACTGTTAAACTATACTTTAAAATTCATGGTTGCTGAAAATAATATAATTTTTGGTGGCTCTACTCCAGGATTTCTCCATCTCAGAACTCTTGGCATTTTGGGCCAGATAATTATTTGTTAGGGAAGAGGGCTGTCTTGTGCATTATAGGAGGTTCAGAAGCATCCTCGGCCTCTATTCACTAGATGTCGGTACCAACTCCCTCCCTCCCAGTAGTGATGAGCAAAAATGTCTTCAGATCTTGCCAAATATACCTGGGGAGGGGGTGTGTGTGGCAAAATTGCCCCCAGTTGAGAACTATTGCTCTTGTTTGTGAATATCTCTTCTTTTTCTGTTTAATTCCTAGTCATATAAAAGTATTTGATTCTTTACATACATAAGGAAAATTTAAACTGATTTTTCATTTATCTTTTTAGAGTATGTCTTTTTACAGCACTGGATTTCTAAGGCATTCAATTAACAAGGGTGTCAAGACGGTACTCTGGTTTTGATGTTAGTTGCTTCAGAGCACATAATGACTTGGAAGAATATTCTAGAGAGCATCAGAAGCACATAAATGGCAGTGTGCTTGAACACTTGTGATTTGTCCTTGACTTTATTTTGTTCTAGTTCCTTGGACAGGACTGCATCTAAGATACACTATTACTTTCACAAATAGTTTCGTTTAATAAATGCCACATGCACTCAGCCCATTGTTGATAGGACAGTTCTGTCAAGTGATGGTTTTGGGGAGAAGACCTGAGGCTGAGGTTGTTGTATGAAAGGGTCTTCACTTTTCCTGTCAGCTCTGGCAGGGCTAGGAAAACAACTTGATTGTCACTGATCTTGCCCCTTCCTGAGTGCTCTACTCATTCTCTCAGGAAATCTAAGACAGGCTATGTTTTGACATGTTGAGAGTTCCATTTCGCATGAAGAAGAGCAGTTCTACTTCTACAGAAGAAGGACTAGGATGTAAGCCTGTCTGGTCCTAGATGAAGTCTGAGCAGGTAGTAGATACTTGCTTCATTACTGGAAGGAGGGGGTCATGATACAGAATGCTCAGGGGGATGCCTGGAAAGAGCCACCTCTTGCTGATACTGCTGGCAGAGATCAAACAGGTTCAGCCTGAAGAAGTGGAGCCGGATTGGAGAGGCAAGAAAACAAAACAAAACAAAACAAAACAAAACAAAGCAAACCCCAACAAACCCCAGCAAACCCAGTGAGCATGTCCTCTCACGAAGGGACCCTAGCCTTGGAACAGAAGCTGCTCTGTTTGACAGAGGAAGCTCTTTCTAACAGGCTCTCCCTGTTGTCCTTGTTTTGTTAGGCAAGTTGTTTCCTCAAGGTCTGGAGTGTCTTCTTCCACTTGGGTATTAGGTGGTTGTGTGAAATAAGGTGTGGTTTTATGACCTTCAAGACTCACTGGTGGTGAGTGCAATGTTGTTGTAGATTAGTCCGTTGCCAGGAGATACTGCCTCTCCTCATGAGTCTTTATTTTCCTAGCTTCATAGGACCTCAAGCCCCAGAATGCAGGCATTTTTTACAAAAAAAAAAAAGAGAGAGAGAGAGAGAGAGAGAGAACTACCTCTCTCTACCTGTGACCATCATGAAGCTTCGAGGTTGTAACACCTCAATGGCCTTCTCCAAAGGGTGGTTTACTAGGATGAACATCACCTTGCCTTCACTTATTTCGTTTTCTAACACCTCTTTCTCTAAATAAAGGTTCTGATTTCCAAGTCATAGCTTCAAGTGTGGTGCTATGATAGTATTTATGCATTTATGTAAGGTATCATTATGTGTTGGTGTAAAAGGACCTTAAATAAAACATTTAAATAAATAAAGTATTTGTTGAGTGAATAACATATTATTAGATTTCCATGGTTCTGTTCAAATACGAAAGTACTCCTTAACCCCAGAAACATACCAGAAGCAATTTCTTTGGTTCTAAGCTCCTATTTACCTATATTTGAACTTTTCTTATAGCAATTTTTAAAATCTTCTATCTTTCATTAAACGAATGTACATTTGAGACATTTGTTTACTAGTTTGTAAGTTCTTAGAGAGCAAGATTCATATTTTGTTCATCCCCCCTTGCTCAACTTTGACAAGGTGAAGCCAGAGGTGGGTAAAAGAGATTTCTAACAAATATTGGTTTTAATTTAATTTAAATATTGGAATTAGTTTATTATTAAAAGGAAAAAGAGGAATCATGCACACAAGTCTCCTCAACTTCTCCATTATTTCCCCATTCTGTGATGTTAATGTAAGTGCTTAGCTTTGGGGGAGGGCAAGAACACATGAGGACACAATTCTAATACATCCTTATTTGCAAACTATGTTGAATGCTTTCCTCCTATGGCTTATCTTCACAGCTAGGATAGACAGTAGATACTCCACTACTTGGCTTGGCCTTTTATATAATATAGACACACACACAATTGCTTGAAAAAGCCTTTTCTTTGCCCCAGTGTTCACACTGTCTGAACAGGCAGGAAGTGGATCTGCCTATTATATCACTGATCCAGATGCTTCCATGCATTTTTCATATGGAACTCTATTAATTGGGGTTCACCCAGAGAAGCAGAACCACCATGAATGTTATCAAATCAGAGATTTCTTATAGGAATAAGATTTTAAAAAACTGGAAGGAGCTGAGGGAGTGAATTTCAAAAAGGCCAGTGGGAACCATTTTTTTTTTCCTAGGAAAACTAAGAAATAGCCCTGTAGTTGATAGATTGCAACTACTGTAAACCAACAATCTTTTCTCAGTAATATGAGCACTTTTCACAACATAACTTTAATGTTATTAGGTTAGGCAACATATCCCGCTCCTCACTAGGGATGAGTATGAGGAAGGACAAAAGGGGAAAAAAGAAGAAAGAACTCTTTTCTGATACCACTTGGCAGAACAGAGATTATCACATAGTAGGTACTCAATAAATAGTAGTTGAATAAAGAAATAAATTACTAAGACTTGGCCATTAAGAGAAGACTCACATGGATCCATGGTGGGCTTTGTCGACGTTTATGTCAAAGATAGACTAGGTATGGGGTGATCCAGGAGCCCTTCCCCACAGTAGAACAGCTTGAGAGGTCCAGGTTGGGCCTAATCATAAGTAGGGGGGCCTGAAATATTTGCATCTGTTCTAAGGCAGACTAAGGAATCTGTAAGGTCTTAAGTAGGTGTTGTTCCTATGCAACTCATGGGATCTTCTTGATAGCCAATAACACAAGGCGAGGTTGTAAATTCTGGGACTGCTCTGGACTATAGAGAGAAGACCAAAACCTTACAGGCCCCAGCATCCATGTTCTTCACCAGTAGGGCCCTACAGTCCATTTACTAGGAAAAATACATGACCAAATGAGTTTGGTGTTCTCCTCAGGTAGATTTTGCTATCATGGTTCTCTAAACTAATATTCTTTAAGGATGGAAGTTTTAGGAACCTTGAACAACATGGGCTCTGACTGGACTTTTGTGACCAGAGTTCAAGCATTGTCCTTTGTGAGTGATAATAATACAGCATGAGGTCTGGGTGAAGCTGGTCAAGGTCTTGGTTCTGGGGCCAGAAGGCCTGTGTTCTTGGCACTATTGCCTACTGTGATGTTGAACAAACCACTTAGCTACTGTAAACTTTAGTTTCCTTAACCTTCGAATGAGGCTAATAAAGGTATCAGGGTTTACTGTGTAGATTAAATGCCATTATACATTATCTCATATATGACATTATACGATGTACCTGCCGCATAGTAAGCTCTCAGTAAATGGTAACTCTTACTTTTATTATTATAAATGTATTCTTTGGCAAAAGACACTTCCTATTCAATCGTCCTTTGAAAACATCAAAGCTTTTCATTATGATGCATTCAGTTTTCCTACTTCCTGACTTTGCCTACAAAGCAAAGTACTATCAATTCATCTTTTGAGGTCAAACTCCTTCATGAAGCGTGTCCCCAACACTTCCATCTCACTCATATCTTTTCTTTCTTGGCACTCCCATCATCCATAATACTAAGAATTATACCATACTATTTAATTCATTACTACTTGTTTTTCTCTCATGGCTCTGGTGGTGGTCTTTTCTTCGTAATAGAATTTTAAGTATCTTGAGAGCAAGGATCATGCCTTATACCACATTTGTGCCATCTTGAGTATTCTAGGTGGTGCTGGGCAAAGAGCCTGTGCTCACTAAACAACTCTTGATTTCACTTTTTATTTGGAAGTTGATTCAAATAATGTTCTTCTGCTGGAATGTATCAAAAGGACAGCTCATGAGATGTCACTGATAGTTCTGGACTGGGTCTAGAGGGATGATCCCTGGGTTTAATGAGGACCAAAAAGGATTCTGGCTACACATCACATGTGCACAGGATTTGTAAGGAGACCAGTGAACATTCAGTAAAAGAATCTGGTTTAAACAAACCAAATGATCACACACCCTCTGCTCGGCCCCTGCTTATTGCTGGTCTGAAGCCAGCGATGTGTGGCGAGAGAGGTGGGGAAGGCTCGGATGTCTGACTGTCTGGTATGCACCGTTAACAGGGCTCTCTCCTTTCCAACAGCTCCCAGGTTTCTAGCAGGCCAAGAGCAGGGCCCGGTCTAGAATAGAAAGTTGACAGACAACAGAACACCGTGCCTAAGCAGGACTGAGAGAATGGAAAAACTGATCCACAGGAGGTCCATCCTGCCAATTCAGCGGCAGTTGGAGGACGTGCTTTCAAAATATAATGTGTGGAGGCTGGCAGGACAGCACAGGAAGACATGCCAAAGCTTGCAAGCTCCCTATCGGAGACAGGGTGGATTCCACATGGCTAAATCATGGCTTTTCGGAAAGTATGGTACCTCCTAACTGTCTTCCGTATCACTGCCAATCTTTCAGTATGGTCTGGACTGATACTGCTTAGGCAGAGATCAAAGAGAGTAAAACAGCAAACAGCTCAGGTGGACAGGTTGTAATGGACTGGCTTACAGCTTACACTTCAAAAAAATATATCATGAGATATCCTGCTGTATGCTAACTTTCCTATCCTCAGAGGGCCCTCGTGCAAATGGTGAACTCCACGAATGCCAGTGGGTTGTCGAAGTTAAGCACTTAAAGCTTCACAGTCCTTCCACTTGCTTCCATCACTGAACAGGTGAGGGGATTGTGGCAACATTTCTCGTGCCTTCTGCTTCAGTTTCATAGGTGGCATACTCAATAACAGGTTTGCAAATGACCACAGCTCACAGTGGCTATCCTAGGGCTGGCCTGTTTCTCCTTGACCGGGAAGAAATAAACTTGTTTAACCAGACGACTTCATCCTTCTTCCAGGGAGAAAATACAACGAAAGACTAACAAATGCAAGAATGATGCCAGTTTTCCCTGAAGGAGTTTCTGGGGAAGAGATGGGGATAGTATTGTTGGAGGGGCAAGTTATGACCTGCTTGGAAGACATGAAATAAAATTGTGATCAGCACCCAGAGTAATTTTTTTAACCTGAGGCCTAAAGTAGTTGGTTCAAAAGAAAACAAATTCAGTGATGCAAAACAAAGATTATTGACTTTCAGATGAGAGAGAAAATGGAGCCATTGTGATTTGGAAATAGCCAACACAGTAAGTTTATTCTGCTTGATTCATGAAAGTCTATCTCTCATAGTACCTCCCTGACCATTTTATGAAGAAAAAAAAAAAAAAGGAAAGGAAAGGGCCTTCAATTTTATTCTGTAGGAACAGAAATATGCCTTCTCTCACCTCAGTTCTGTCAAACATACACAGAGACTCCAGACACAGAGCTGTCACTGAGTGATTAGGAAACCTTTAGGGATAAACCTGAATGAGAAAAGGAGGCCAATTTTTGATAATACAGTGGGACAGATTCCTTTTCTTCACCATTGGCTTTAAGTTTCCCCGTCTTTCTAATGTCAGGTCTGTGATCAGAGGACACCCGAAAAGTCTTTGTAAGGAAAATGCTACACTCTGACTTGTCACATGTGTAGATCAAGGGAAGTGGCAGTGGCATGGGAGAAAATTCAGTCCTTTTCTGTGAACCGGAGACTTTGATAAACTCTGAGACGGCTAGAAGTGTTACCTTTTACTTAAGTCACTTCTTAAATGAGCTGAGACACTTAGACCATTTACTGCCAGTGGGGTGGCAGGAGAGCTGACACTTTAGGGAGACTTGGATGGTTTTGAAATGATTCTTCAGAACTTGAGAAATTTGTATGAATGTCCTGAAATACTGTCACGTGAATATTTGCGTCAGGAGTACTTCTTGAGTTCAAATGGCCATATTGGCAAGTAGTTCAGGAGTAGAGAGTAAGGTCTGTTTAGGAGTAGGGAGCAGATAGAATTAGGACACAGGATTAATAATCCTGAAGTATCAGTGAATGACATTTGGGCGTGACATGGAACCCTGAAGGAAAGAGACTTATTCTCTGCGTCTGGAGAAAACCAGAACAAAACAAAACATTCAGCTACTTATGTCAAATTAAATTTCAGAGCGATTACAATTTAAATGTAAAAAAACTCATAATGATAGTTGAAGATTTACACAAGAATTTCATAATCTAGAAATAGGGAAGGCTTTCTAAAAATGACATCTAAAGCCAACATCTAAAGAAAAAAATTTCAGGTTGGTTGCATGAAAATATTTCTGTGATAGAAAGCACTATAAATGGGTGCCCGGGTGGCTCAGTCGGTTAAGTGTCCAACTCTTGGTTTTGGCTCAGTCATGATCTCAGGGTCCTGAGATTGATCCCCATATCGGACTCTGTGCTCGGTGCAGAGTCTGCTTGAGATTCTCTGCTTCTCACTCTCCATCTGCCCCTCCCCCTGACCCCGGTTATCTCTCTCAAATAAATAAATAAATCTTAAAAAAAGCAAAAGAAAGCACTATAAACAAATTTGAACAACAGATAAAAAGTACTAAGCTTTCTTATATAAGAGGTATGATAAAAGAGGTATAAAATCAATAAGGAAGTAGTGGGCACTTCTGGAGAAAAACAGAAGAAACAATACACATGGCCATTAAACATATGAAATAAAGTTTAAACTCATCAATGATGAAATAAGTGCAAATTAAAAGAATGCTTACTGGGGTGCCTGGGTGGCTCAGTTGTTAAGCGTCTGCCTTTGGCTCGGGTCATGATCCCAGAGTCCTGGGATCGAGCCCCGCATCCAGCTCCCTGCTGGGCGGGAAGCCTACATCTCCCTCTCCCTCTCCCCCTGCTTGTTCCCTCTCTCGCTGTGTTTCTTTCTGTCAAATGAACAAATAAAATCTTAAAAAAAAAAAAAGAATGCTTACCATTTTATCATAGAAAATATTTAAGAATTGGTAATAACCAATGTTTAGCAAAACTGAGGCTAGAGGCCCTCTCAATACACTGTAGGAGGGAATATGCAATGGTA
Source organism: Neomonachus schauinslandi (assembly GCF_002201575.2). Taxonomy (NCBI): domain Eukaryota; kingdom Metazoa; phylum Chordata; class Mammalia; order Carnivora; family Phocidae; genus Neomonachus; species Neomonachus schauinslandi. Next base: position 82,595,991 of record NC_058406.1, on the reverse strand, counting down.
CAAATTGTATGAACAATCTTGCAACCATTGTTTCAAAATGTAAAATACATGTACTTGTGGCCTTGTATTTCTACTTTTAGAAATTACTTAGGGATATAATCACAAAGAAGCAAAAATATGTATGTAAGATGCTCCTTGCTACTTTATTTAACATAACAACAAATGGAAACTACCTAATATTTCATAGAGTAATGATGACTAGTTTGTTTATTTTTTATTTTTTTTAAAGATTTTATTTACTTATTTGACAGAGAGGGAACACAAGCAGGAGGAGTGGGAGAGGGAGAAGCAGGCTCCCCACGGAGCAGGGAGCCCAATGCGGGGCTCGATCCCAGCACCCTGGGATCACGACCTGAGCCAAAAGCAGACGCTTAATGACTGAGCCACACAGGCGCCCCATGATGACTAGTTTAAAAAAGTTAAAGCGAAACAAGGACTACTTTACACTGTAATGTAAACATAAATTAATTCATATGAAGACATATCTATGATATATTTGGTGAAAAAAGAACACAAAGCCACACTTATAGTATAATGTAATGATTTGGGAATACTCAGGTTATGCACACAAGTTGAATAGGATTTTTCCCAACATTTTATTATGAAAATTTCAAACAGAGGAGTGAAAGAATAAGAAGCACGCATATGTTTTCCACCTAGATTCAATAATTGCTAACATTTTGCCATACTTATTTCTCTCTTTCTCTGAAAACACACACACACACACACACACACACACACACACACCCCTGATTCATGAATGCTCTCTAAACACTTATTAGGGCCCAGATTCTGCCTGAAGAGGTACTGAAGACGTCCATCCCTCTGAAGGCAACCCATTCTATTTTTGATTGTGTTCTCTAAGGAAGTTTTCCCCTCGTTTGCATTAAAATCTGCATTTCAGAGGGAGATATTACCACTATAGTTCAGCTATCACTTTTTCTCAGGTAGGAGAGTGCTGAAATACAAAAATTTAATCTTTTAAGTTAAATTGGAAATATCTCAATTCTAGCTTTTATGTTACAAAAAGTAGCAATAATAATGTCTTTGGCAGATTTGCCTAAAAGGAAAGTCTGAGTCAGATTTTAGAAAGAGAAATCCCTATTAATCTGTCTTTCTTGCTCTTGCTCTGAACCCCCCCCCCAAAAAAAAAGATGTCTTCATCTATGGAACAGCTTTCCCTCATACGGTCATGGCCAGCCAACACTAAGCAAAAACACTGTGTTCTGGGACTGTTCCATTCTGTCAGGGAGGCAGATGCTAGATAAGAAGATGCTGACGGGCATTCTGGTGTGTTCTAAGCTCCCCTTCAGAGTTCAGCTCCTTTGTCCTGATCTCCTCATCTCCACTAACCCTCCCCTCCCAACTGGGCAGGGCAGAGATTGTGCTTTTACCTCTCTTGCTTGCTTAGTAAAGCACCTCAGTGTGGATTATTACAACCAACGTTCTTTTGGAACCTAACCTTTGTAGAGTGTGTATGTGTGTGTGAGAGAGTCGGGGAGGGAAGGGGCTTTCAGAAAGTGGGGAGACTGGATGACCTGCCTCTTACAAACTCCTCAGGTTTGGTCTTGGTCTCCTCCCTTGTCCCTTTCCCTAGTTCCTTAGTCCCCTTTTCCACTTTCTTCCTGCTTCTGTGTCCATGCTATGCTCCTTCCCTCACTGGGACTTTCTTTTGGGATTTCTCCTCTGTTAAAGATGTCACTTGTCTCAATTCCTCGGGGGGCTGATAATTCAATTGTGAAATCAGATTTCCTTCTTCAGAGTTGTCTGTTAGGTTCTCTCACAAACAATAAAGTTCTTTTTTTTTTTTTAAAGATTTTATTTATTTATTTGAGAGAGAGAGAATGAAAGACAGAGAGCATGAGAGGGAGGAGGGTCAGAGGGAGAAGCAGACTCCCCGCCGAGCAGGGAGCCCGATGCGGGACTCGATCCCAGGACTCCGGGATCATGACCTGAGCCGAAGGCAGTCGCTTAACCAACTGAGCCACCCAGGCGCCCCAACAATAAAGTTCTTTTTAGGTCTGGCTTACCTCAAAATGTTCCAGTGGGGCATAAGTTTCATAAATCTCTCTCAGCAATGGTACTTGGACTCATGGTTGATGAATATTAAAGGTTTGGACAGAGGTTCAGGCACCAGGTTGAAAGCCAGATTTCCCGTTCATTATTGCGAGTCTTCCATGTTAGTTTTAGGACTGGCCTCCAGAGATTGAGTTTTGAGTTAACGTAAGGGTCAAGTCCCAAAAACTGGATATAGTTCAAGTTTAAAATGGACACGAGTAGGGGAAGGCACTGAGCTTTTATTCAAAGTTCATTATAATCTTAGGTTGTTAAGGGTTGATATATTTAAGAAACTGGAAAATTGTCACTTCAATCTTTATCATTTCATTTGTCATGATTTTCTTGTACTGTTATGATACATATATTCTCCCCTGTCTTCCAAAGTATGTCAGAATTTGTGGAAGGTCCAGAGATTCTTGTCAGTGTCATCATGTATTTACTTTATGGGTTATTCAAGGTTAGAATTAAGTACATGCTGAATTTCAGTTGAACTACTCTATCAAAATATCAAAATGAAAAAATATGAAAGGTATTGGATCACTGAAAAGGAAATGAAATAATAAAATTAGAGAATGTTTGTTACATCTGCCAAAGGAGCAAATGAACCAATTCCTGGAAGATTCAAAGCTTTAAAAAGATTTATACTGCAATGTGTTATCTGGCAACTAAAGAGTAATAAATATGTACCAAAACATTTCAATTGAAGCAGTATACTAGAATTATTAATGAATTACATATAAATACATCAAAGCTATGATAAAAAGTAATTTTAGATATTATAGTACTTATACTATGTTTTTAAATGAATGGTTAAAAGATCATTTAATGCTGAGGCAGAATGATCATGAGAGGTTTTTCAAGGCCTATTCTGGTATTTTATTTCTAGAATTCTTACATATTATATTTATATTTTTGGTAAATTTTATTAATGACTGTCTCAGCACCAGACATTATATCTCTATCAGTTGCAATGAAGATATTTATATAAGAACTAAAAAAATAATCTGTTCTGATTAGCAGAATATTTTAGCAAAAATCTTTGACATTTATTGAAGAAGATAGCCCTAGTAATTATAAAAAAAAAATCAGTGCTAGGTAAATCAGCTTTGTGTTGAGCACCAATACATATACAACAGCACATTACACATTGGGGAGACTACAAAGATGCATAACAACTCCTGTTTCTAGGACTAGACAATCTATTATTGGCTCACAAATTAGATACATGTAAGATACAAATAATCAGTTGTGAAAGATAAGTAATAATACAAGATAATATATAATGAGTGGCAAGTGGAAGATGCTGCTAACAAGTATAGTACTAGGAGCAGCAGATGATTTTTTGTGTTGTGAAGACGATGGAACATTTTCCAGAGGAGGGAAACTTTGGGAAAATTGGGGAGTGTTTTTACTGAGAATGGGTATGCAGACCTAGCACAGATCTCCCAACTTAACAAAAAAAGAAGACATTTTAAAAATTAAATAAAAATTTTATTTGCTTACAGAACTTGTTTAAATGAGGATCCACCCAAAGCAGGTGACATGAATTTTGTCCCAATCAAGACCTTGGCCACTTCACCCTTCCTAATGCAAGATGCTGTTGTAGGCTACAGTAACTAGATAATATGTTGTAAATTACTCTGGGATTTTGAAATTGTCTGGTTGCATTTCTACATAGCTGCTATGTTTTCCCTACGTGGTGTTGACTCAATGATTTATATTCTTATATACACATTTCATTTCTTTTTTTTTTTTTTTTTTTGCAGATACTTAACTAAGGCTGACCTCATTGGTTGAGTATTTCTTTGTAGAATTCTTGAACAGTGCTGCCCACACAAATAAAAATTCAGAAGAGTTTACAGAGGAAAGTTAAATACCCAGAATTTTAGGCATGTTCTATACAAATATTTGACTCTATGTAATCTTCACCTAATATGTCTGACCGGTGTTTATAAAATTATATTAACATTTATTTTCTACCTCATTACAGTTTATCAAACTGTTATAGTCTTTAAGGTTTACTGTTTACCCAATCAATTTTGCCCAAACCATCTTATATCAGGACCTTTTCCAGGTAACAATTAACCCTACCATCCAGAAGCAAGGTCTTTTGAGACTGCAAATTTAAATCTTTCAGTTTTATTTCATACTTCAATAATAGCTGTAATTTGGCTAAGTAGTCCCAAATAATTTCATCCAAATGAGTGGTCTCCAGGAGGGAGAAAGTATGTTTACCGGCTAGGACTTCATAAAAAAGTGTGGAATAATTCTAAAACTGCCCTCTGAGATACAAAAAAAAAAAAAAATACACAAATGAGACAAAATAGTAGAGATATCTACTTAGAGACAAATCCAAGGCATAAATACTCTTCTAATATGGTGACTATAGGAACATCCAGTAAGAGGTAGATTGAGAAGTGAATTGCTAGACTTAAATTCAAGGCCTGACTGGTGTGGAGAGAATTATCTACGGAATTCTCTTTCTGACTGATGGAAAGCTTTGTGTATATGGAAAGGGAGTGGGATCTGGAGTTTGACAGACCTGGGCTCAAACCCAGTCTCCGTACTTTAGGAGCTATAGTGCTTGAGCATCTTACTTTGTCTCGTGGTGCCTCTGTTTTTCCATCTGTAAAATGAAGGCAACACAACTCATCCTTGAAGGAAGTCGTGGGGCTTTCACATCTGTGTAAAGAGCCCAGAATTATGCTTTATAAATGTCAGTGACCCACTTCTCCCTTCCCCACAGGAAGCAAGTGCTTAATCTAACAACTGCATGATCAACCACTGTCTACACACTTTGAAAATCCTTAGATAGATTTAAAAATAAAAGAAAGCTAGGGGAAAGATTTTCACAAATCTGCACAGAGAGAAAGCAAAAGAAGTCAGGTGGGAAATGACTTTTATTTCAAAAAGAAAGCTTGGATGGAAATGAAGGCAAGTCAAGGTGGTACTGAAAGAACAGTGGGCTGATTGTTAGAGTAATTAGTGGCAAAACTTAAATGTCAGGTTGTTTTTGGATCCCCAAATTACCACAATAAACCTGTGTGAAGTTTCTCCCTGTGGGTGGCAGTGGGCCAGCTCCCGAGTGCAGATATTTAAGTGTCCTAGAGACAGGATATGACACCACCTGTGCTACTTAGGACCCAGGGCTTGAGGCGGGCTGATGGATCCATAATGCCCATCAAGAGTGATCCTTTATGTGAGTTATGAAAGTCCTGGATGTTTTGAGGAGACTGCAAATATAATCCTGGTTAGAGTGTGATTTCATAGAAAATCTCTAAAGATATTTCCTCACCTGCTCTCCCCTTCTTGGAAGTTTTGCTGTCAGGCATTTGTTTCTTTGGGTGAAGGTATTATCATTTTCAGATGTTCTCTTTTGAAATGGAAGAATCTGCAAGAGGTTTTAATGCAATGAATTTTTGTCCTCTTCCTTTACTTAGTCCTAGTAGGTGGTGGGGAATCAACTTGAACCTGAGCTTTGCTCCTTCCAGGACTGAAGCATGCTGGATATGTCTGGTGAGATGCCCAGGCAGTTCACAGAACTGTTTATACAAACTGAGCATGTCTGGGTGGAAACTTCATCCTAAAAGCAAAAAGAGCCAGACCCCATGCTTGGCTGAGTCATAAAGTCTTAGACATTGAAGAGGAAAAATGATTCTGAACATGAAAGTGTTATCATTGGTCTTTTGACAGGGAAAGAGAATAAGTAAAAATAGAAAAATCCCTTTCACTAAAAAGTTTGAGAAACACCTGTGAGGATCCTCACCTTTGGAGATTAACCCAAGTAGGAGAGAGGTATTACCCTCATTGCTCCATAAATCGCCTTGGAGGCCCTGGTTGCCTGTGGATCAGTGGCCTTGGCTGGGTGGGACATTCACAGACTTTGCTAGAAGTTCTATGTTAAGAGGTGGAGGAAACTGTGAGATCTTCTCAGGTTGCAGATGGAAAATGTATATGATCAGACTTGATATCATATGTATAAGGAAAGAGAAAACAAAGGCTTAGCTTTTTAAATTCAATTATATTTCTGTGCCTTGTGTGATGGGGAGGTAAAGATTTGGTGAAACAGTGATTAAGAGTTAAAACAGCTGGGGAAAGAGTGCCCTCATTCTGTGTGGATCAGTTTTGGTCAGGGAGTGATTTATTAATGAAAAAAAAACTAGCTCATTAAAGATGTAGAAACAATTCTGATGGAAAAATCTATTTAGAAACATCTGTCAAAATCTTGTCAGAAAATTTTACCAAAAAGAAAATTAAGTAAGTAGTAGATTCATGTACCTTGCGAGTGATATCTTTGCTCTAAGAATTTTTTGATTCAGTTATATAATGAATGTAAATTTATGCCTTTTTAATTAGGCTTTTTTAATTTTTGAAAATGAAGTCAGGTTTATACAAAGTTCGGCTCAGTGTTCTGTAAAGCTTATATTCTCATCATTGGCACTGTCTATCTGGTGGCAGTAATCTGAAGGATGAGGTAAAATTCCTGGCTGGGATTTATGAAGTCAAAACAGGAATTACTTCAAAATGCTCAAGTGCTCAAATGATGTGACAGGGATAGAAAAAAACCTGTAAGTTGTGTTAGTCATCAAGGTATCAGTGTTATTTAACATAGCTGTGAACAGGACCCTAGGAGTTGGATTTTATGGGAAAGAGAAAGAAGTTTGCTAGAAGAAGTAGAAAGGACATGGTGGGAATGTGGACTAGATGTGTGTTTGGGAACTTTGGGCAGTGCGAGATGAGGTGGCTGGGAGGAGTGCTCCTGGGGGCAGGGAACCAGGGAGGGGGGGTGACAGTGGTGGTGCATCCTTTAATACGCAGCTTGGACACACCCCTTAGAGACACACTCAGCATTTCCTAAGAGATTCATGTGGCAACTTCTAAAATAATGTCTTGACAGTTAGTGTCCTACTTCTTAGAAACTCAAGCACTTTACCAAACACTGCACATAGCACTCAATTATAATGATTACATTTCCAAGAAACCAGTGCAGGTTTCAAGAGTTTTGAAAATTGGTGACTTTAGCGATTCTCTCTCTCTTCCTCAATTCAATGCAACAAACATCAGTGAGCATTATTATGTGCCAGGCACTGTGCTGGCCCCTGGGCATAAGAAGATAAATAATAAGTGAATGCTTAAAGAATGATTTAGATGGATAGGTGTGTGGGTAGGGCTTGGGTAGAGACAGATGGGGGGCTTTGTTGAAGAGAGAATATGTGTCAGATAAGGAAGAGAAGAATATTTCAGATAGAGTCATTGCTTCTTCAGGAAATAATGGGTAATTTGGTAGGATTTGAATATAGGACGTGGAAAGGAATCTAGTGGGTAAGTAAATATAATTTTGGCTATCATTTACTGAACACTTTCTCGTATATAAAACTAGGTTAATGTCAGATTGCCATAACTTCAATGTTATGCTAAGAGATTTATACTTCGTGATTGGAGTAAGAGAAGAGTGATTCCCTGTGATAGAACTGTGAAGGAGTTCATAAGACTGTAGCCATGTATTCATGGCTATCACTGAGTATTTTGTGTCAGGCATTGGGCTAACTATGTTAAACATTATCTCATTTATTAGGTCAGAGTTTATTATGCTAGTATGATGAGATTGGTAAGAGATTTGATTGGATTTTTAGCGATGGGGATAGAAAGGGGCAATAATTTATACAGTGTGGGGAAAGTATTTTGGAACCTTAATAGTTCATGCATTCATTCACTCACTTATTCATTCAACAAACATTTATTAAAGCACTTACTTTTTGCCAGGCTCTGGGAGAGGTGCCAGAATCCAGGTGTACGTGGTATGAGCTCACTGTGTCCAGGAGCTATTCCCAGTGTTGTGCGGGCAAGTGTCTTATTATTATCACTATTATAGACGAGAAAATAAAAACAGAGAAATCAAATAACTTGTCCAAGGACAGAGAGCTACCATGTGGGGTCTGATCCACACTGTCTGGCTCCGGAGTTTCATCCTTTAACCCTCCATGCGATGTTCCACAGGTAAATAAGACTTCTGACCTCAAACATGTCATTTTTTAGTTGGGTAGAAGGACATGGAAGCAAATAACTAAAAGGCTCCAAGAGTATAATTCTAGTACATAAAGTGCCACGTGTTATTTCCAGTTTTAGGCTATTATGAATAAAACTGCTATAAACATTCATGTACAGGTTTCTATGTGCGCATAAGTCTGCCTCTTTGGGTTAAATGCCTGAGTGCAACTGCTCTCGGATTGCAAGGTAACTGTGTTTAGTTTTTGAAGAAACTGGTAAAGTGTTTTCTAGAGCAGCTGTATCATTATACATTCTTACTAGCGAAGTGTGAATGATCCAGCTTCTCTGTACCCTTGCTGCCTTTTGGGATTATTACAATTTTTTGTGTTTGTCATTCTGATAGGTGTGTGGTGATACGTCCTTGAGGCTTTAATTTGCATTTCTCTAGTGGTGAGCTGTGCCCACCACCTTTGCATGTACTTATTTGTCATCTGTAGATCCTCTTTGGTGAAATGTCTCTTCATCTTTTGCTCACTTACTAACTGGATTTTTTTCCTGGTGAGTTTTGAGAATTCTTTATATAGTCTAGTTACTAGATACTGGTCCTCTGTTGGATACATGGTTTGCAAATATTTTCTTCTAGTCCATAGCTTGCAGTAACAAGTTCTTTCACACAGCAAAAGGTTTAATTTTGATGAAGTCCAACCTATCAATTTTTTGTTTGGTACCAAGTCTAAGAACTGCGTCTAGTCCTTGGTTCTGAAGATTTTCTCATATGTGCTCTTCTAAAAGTTTTATAGTTTTACCTTTTTCATTTAAGTCCGTGATCTATTTTGTGTTAATTCTCGTATAAGGTAAGGCTTGGGTCAAGTTTCTTTTTTTTTTCTGTTCTTTCTTTTCTTCTTTTTTCTTTCACCTATGGATGTCCAATTGCTTTAGCATAATTTATTGAAAAGACGATCTTTCCTCCATTGAATTGTTTTTCTGCCTTTGCCAAAAATCAGTTGGGCATATTTGCATGTGTTTATTTTTTGGTTCTCTATTATGTTTCATTATCTGTGTGCTTATCCCTCCAACATTACCACACAGTCTTGATTACTTAATTATAAGTCTTAAATTCAGGTAGACTGATTGCTCCCACTTTATTATTTATTTATTTAAAGATTTATTTATTTATTTGAGAGGGAGAAGAGAGAGAGTGAGACCACATGTGGGGGTGGGGGGAGGGGCAAAGGCGGGGGGGGGGGGTGGAGAGAAAGCAGACTTCCTGCTGAGTGTGGAGCCAGCTGGACTTGGCGCTCTATCCCATGACTCTGAGATCATGACCTGAGCTGAAACAAAGAGTTGAATGATCAACCGACTGAGCCACCCAGGCGCCCCCCTCCCACTTTATTTTTTAAAAGTTGTTTTAACTATTCCACTTCCTTTGTCTTTCCATATAAATTTTAGAAGTCTAGTCTATATTTGTAAGAAATCCTACTAAATTTTGATAAGAATTGTGTTAAAATTTCTGTATCAATTTGGGGAGAAGTAACACTATTTTATGCCTAGTGTTGCAATCTGAGACTATGTTACGTCTTTTCATTAATATATCTTCTTTGATTTTTTTCATAAGTGTTTTATACTTCTCAACATGTAAGTCCTGTCCTTGTTTTGCTAGATTTACATCTAGTATTTTATTTTTTTGAGCAATTGTAAATGGTATTGCATTTTCAATTTCAGCATTTATTTGTTCATTGATAGTATATAGAAATATAATTGATTTTTCAATGTTTATGTCCTGTGACCTTGCAGAACTCATTTATTAATACTAGGAGGTACTAGGGGTTCTTTTGTAAATTCCTTAGGACTTTCTACATGGACAATCATGTCATCTGAAAATAGAAGCTGTTTATTTTTTCCTTTCCAATCTCTGCCTTTCCCCCTCCCTTTCTTTCCTTATTGTACTAGCTAGAGCTTCCAGAACTATAGTGGAGAGAGGGGTATCATTGCCTTCCTTGTTCTTGATCTAGGTGGTGGGGAGGGGGGTGTGTACATTCAGTCTTTCATCATTATCTGTAGTTTTTTGTAGATTTTAAAAATCAAACTGAGCAAGTTCCACTCTATTCCTAGTTTTCTGAGAGTTTTTAAAAATCATGAATAGTGATTTTTTTCAAATGCTTTTTCTGCATCAATTGACATGATCAAATGTTTTCTCTTCTTTAGCTGTTAACATGATGGGTTATATTGATTGATTTTTAAATATTTAACCAGCCTTTCTTCCCCAGAATGAACCTCACTTGATCATGGTGTATAATTCTTTTTGTATTTTACTGAATTCTATTGGGTAATATTTTATTAAGGATTTGTGTGTCTATGCTCATGAAGAATGTTGGTCTGTAGTTTTCTTTTTTCTAATGTCCTTGTCAGATAATATTGACTTCACCAAAATATTAACTTTCCCCTCTTCTATTTTTTGGAAGCGATTGTGCAGAATTAGTGTTTATTTTTTAAAGTTTGGTAGAATTCTCCAGTGAAACCACCTCTACCTTGAGATTTCTTTTTTGGTAGGTTTAAGTTGGTGAATTAAATTTCCTTAATAGTTATAGGTATATTCAAATTATCTATTTCATATTAGTTTAATTGTGGTAGCTAGAGGAATTAGCTCATTTCACCTACTTTGTCAAATTTATGTATGTAGGATTATTCACAGTTTCCCCCCATTTTCCTTTTGGTGTCTGCAGGGTCTGTAGTAAGATCCTCTGTATCATTACTGGTATTGGTGATTTATGTCGTTTCTCTTTGTACTTTGTCAGTGAGGTTTGCTAGCGGCTTGTCAATTTTATTGATCTTTGGAAAAATAGCTCTTTGCTTCGTTGATTTTTCCTCTGTTTTCCCGTTTTTAATTTCAATGATTTCTGCTCTTATCTTTATTATTTCTTTCCTTCTGCTTACTTTGGGCTTGGTTTGCTTTTCTTTTTCTAGGTTCTTGAAGTAGGTGATTAGATTATTGATGTGAAACTTTTCTTCTTTTCTAACGTATGCATTTCATACTATAAAGTTCCCACTCAACCCTCTTTTAGCTATAGCCCACAAATTTTGATATGTTGTATTTCTGTTTTCATTTAATTCAATGAAATTTTCTTTTAGTTGAAGACTTCCTCTTTCATCTATGAATTATTGTGTTGTTTAGTTTCCAAGTTTGTATATTTTCCTGTTATGTTTCTCTTACTGATTTCTAATTCGAAGTAGTTGGAGAATACACTCTGGATTATTTCAATTTTTAAAAATTTGTTGAGATTTTTTTGACACTTCTGACACCAAATAGGTGGGTTCCCTGTAACACCCCCCAACACCAACCCAATTATCCAACTTTCTAGACATCAACTTGGTATCTTATAATTTAATTTAGTTCTGCCACTAACTAGTCACAGGCTTAAGGACTCAGTCCCACAAGACTGTCCTTGCTTCAGACATCTGTTGCAAGTAATGGGTCTCCAGGGTACCCATAGTTTGGTTTAACCTGGCTACAAAGTTGAGGTTTGCCACAAACCTCTCTCAGATTCGATAATTTGCTGAAACAGCTCAAAACCTCAGGGAAACATTTACTTATGCTTAATAGCCAGATGAAGAGGCATAAAGAGCAAGGTCCAGAAGGGTCCTGAGCACAGAATCTTCTGTCTCCATGAAGTTGAGGCATACCACCCTTTTGGCATGTAGATGTTTTCACCAACCTGGAAACTCCCTGTACCCTGCAGTTTAGGAACTTTTGTGGAAATAGCATCATGTAGGCATGATTAATTACTAACTCATCTCCAGACCCTCTTCCCCCTCTAGAGAATGGGGGTGGGGCTGTAAGTTCCAAGTTTTTATTTTTTTCCAAAAGATTTTTTTTTTATTTGAGAGAGAGAGAGAGAGTGAGTGAGCGAACAGGGGGAGGGGCAGAGGGAGAGGGAGAAGGACAGAATCTCAAGAAAACTCCCCACTGAGCAAGGAGCCTGACACAGGGCCCGATGTGGGCTGATCCCACAACCCTGAGATCATGACCTGAGCAGAAATCAAGAGTTGGACGCTCAACCCTGAGCTACCCAGGTGTTCCAGAAATTTCCAAGCTCTTAATCATGGCTTGGCCTTTCTGATGACCAGCCCCCATCCTAAAATTATCCAGGAGCCCACTAAGAGTTGTCTCATTTGAACAAAAGAAATGAAGGGGAAATCAAGACATTCTAAGATGAAGGAAAACTAAGAATTATCTGTCATTAATAGACCTACTCTAAAAGAATGGCATTACCATTTTTTTTTAATCACCCAGAAAATTCCAAAGGATTTAGGAGCTCTGTGTCAGGAACTGGAGTAAAAAGTAAAATATTAGAAAAAAAAAAAAGATGCTCCTAACATCCATATCACTTAGGAAATTACAACGGTTTTAGGAGCTCTGTGTCAGGAACTAGGGGCAGAGACCAAACATGTATTTCCTCTAATGTCACACTTGCCTATATGGTGTTATTTGAAGTTAATATGCTGATAATGAGGGCTATAGACATGAGGTAAGGAGGAAAAAAGAAAATGACAATGGTTTGGATTAATCACCATAGAATATAATAAAAAGGGACAAAATAAAAGAAATCTGGGGACCCAATTATGGCTCAGAATCATAAATATTTGGTTACAAAAATCTGTAGAGTTTTTTCCATTTCGTGTTCCCTCACACTCACCCCACCTCCAGTTTCTTAATTTCAGAGAGGCAAGGACAGAATCCAGGTTCACATAGCTCATGAATGGTAAAGGTTGACTCAAATTTAGATCTGTTTTTCTCCAAAGTCTATGCTAAAGCCTATGTGGGCTAAGCAACTGCGAGGTTGGTATTGGATACATGGCTCCCTTACAGGTGAACATGCCAGAATTTAGGAGCAAAAAGATGATTTGGGTGTAGATGTGAGCATTAGGGGAGATGGAGAAGAAAAGAAATCAGAGGATATTTTTGCTAACCTGTATTCCATTTGCTGATTTTCCTGAGTCAAGGATTTATTTCCTTTATAATGAAAATAATACCTACATTATAGGATTTTGGTAAGGCTAATGTAACAAAATAACTGTAAAGCATTTAGGGTAGTGTACAAACACACATATATGTTCAAACTTAATATTATTTAATGTCTTTGAATATTATTGTTATAAGTTTTCTGTTCAATAAAAGGAAGCCAAATTATAATCATAGCAAATGAGTGTTTTCTAATAAGTGGAACTCCTTAAAGTAGAACTGGAAAAAAATATTCGCACTCACTTTTGTATGCATTAAACCTCTGGAAGAATAAACAGAACATTTATAATAGTGGTTCTTCATTGCAGGGCGGGATACAGTGGGGCTGCTGGTATGGTTGTAGAACCAGGCAGATGGGTTGGAGGGAGACTTTTTGCTAGTATTATTTTATAATTTAAAAAATCTGATCCCTGTGAATATATTAATTATCCAAGTTTTTTAAAGGAAAAAAAAAGTAGAATTGGCAATCTTAAGAATTTACCCATTCCTAAATCCAAATCAAAACCTCAATGAGATACTACCTCACACCAGTCAGAATGGCTAAAATTAACAAATCAGGAAATGACAGATGTTGGCGAGGATGCGGAGAAAGGGGAACCCTCCTACACTGTTGGTGGGAATGCAAGCTGGTGCAGCCACTCTGGAAAACAGTATGGAGGTTCTTCAAAAAGTTGAAAATAGAGCTGCCCTACGACCCAGCAATTGCAGTACTGGGTATCTACCCCAAAGATACAAAGGTAGTGATCTGAAGGGGCATGTGCACCCCAATGTTTATAGCAGCAATGTCCACAATAGCCAAACTATGGAAAGAGCCTAGATGTCCATCAACAGATGAATGGATAAAGAAGATGTGGTATATATATACAATGGAATATTATGCAGCCACCAAAAGGAATGAGATCTTGCCATTTGCAAGACGTGGATGGAACTAGAGGGTATTATGCTAAGCGAAATAAGTCAATCAGAGAAAGAGAAATATCATATGATCTCACTGATATGAGGATTTTGAGAAACAAGACAGAGGATCATAGGGGAAGGGAGGGAAAAATGAAACAAGACAAAACCAGAGAGGGAGACAAACCGTAAGAGACTCTTAATCTTGGGTGGGGGGATGGGTTAGCCAGGTGATGGATATTAAAGAGGGCACGTTCTGCATGGAGCACTGGGTGTTATATTCAAACAATGAATCATGGAACACTGCATCAAAAACTAATGATGTAATGTATGGTGATTAACATAACATAATTAAAAAAAAAGAGACTCTTAATCTCAGGAAACAAACTGAGGGTATGTGTTATGGTGAGCTCTGTGAATTGTGTAAGACTGATGAATCATAGACCTGTACCCCTGAAACAAATAATACATTATATGTTAATAAAAAAAAGAATTTACCAGTTCCCTTCTCCAGAAGTGTTTGGGTTGAAGGTGCCTGTCCATTAACCAGGGAAGTTGTAGAGAGCTATTCCTCCCATGAGTGAGGGGCAGAATTTGATGGCCTCAATTGTCCCTGTGGTGTGATTTCTGAAATGTGAGTGGACTCTCCATTCTCCCAGCCTTTATTCGAGAAATATATACTAAGTACATGCTGTAGCGAGTCTGTTTGTCTAGTGAAACCCACCAAATACTGCTTCTAATTGCATGCTTTATCTACTTTTTATGTTGACTAGATCACCTTTGTCAACTAAGAAGTCTTTGCATTAGAGGAGAGATTCTGCTACTCCTAAAATCACAAAACTAACATTGAAAACATTGTCCTGCCAATACATAAATGCCGATATAGTCCCTTGATTGATGGGAGCAGAATGACCTATTGACCCACATTGGCATTATCCAAGGGCCAAGGCTATCAGTCAGTTCTCCTTTCATAAAGGACACAGGGTGCCCATCATCCTTGTTCATCTAATAGTTTCATGCTTATGTGTGGAAAGAATCTGAACTGGGCTGCTTATCTTTCTTAGCTTGACTTTTGTTCCTGTTCGTGAACCCTGTTTTGGATTCTAGCTCTAGTGTTGTTGACCTCTCGTCTGCTGGCCCTGACATGAACTATGCTCCATGGCTAGGTTTCATATTTGCTTTGTCTCTCTTCAGAATTACATTTTCTTTCCTCTTTAATCTCTGATGGACCTTCAAAATTTTTTTTCAACTTTCCAAAGAGAACCCTTTTTGAAATCACTGTTATCATGGAGTTGCCTCTATAATTATTTTGGCATTAAATTTCATTCTCTGTACAACAATAGAATTACCACATGATATAAAGGGACCCCTTGTTATTGTCATCTGGTCAACCCAGTATTGTTGTGGAATCTTGTGACCTTTTACACTGTGTTGGAATTGTAAAGAAATTGTATTTGTGTGTTATTTTGTTGAGCATAATTCATCAAGCTTGATAAAATAAAGCACAAATATGCAGAAGCACTGTGGATTTTCCTTCCTCAAATCAATTTTCCTTTCTCTCAGTTAAAGCTGGAAGATGAATATTACTAAGACGATATTGGCAAAAAATTTACCAATACTGATGTCATCTGACTAGTGAGTGGGTAGTAAATGACTCACCTTTTAGAAGTAAATGGATCCTTTCAGGTAACTTTGGCACCAAGCAGTATGCCAGAGATATTCACTCTTTTTTTTTTTTTTTTTTAGATTTTATTTATTTATTTGAGAGAGAGAGAATGAGAGAGAGCGAGTACATGAGAGGGGGGAGGGCCGGAGGGAGAAGCAGACTCCCCGCTGAGCAGGGAGCCCGATGCGGGACTCGATCCCGGGACTCCGGGATCATGACCTGAGCCGAAGGCAGTCGCTTAACCAACTGAGCCACCCAGGCGCCCCAGAGATATTCACTCTTAAATGAGTTAGGCAATTTGTGATCAGATTTCCCTCAACTTCAAAAGCAAGCATTGCTAGATAATAGTCCTATCAAGCTCATTTCATGCAATATCGAATAGAATCCAAGTAAGTCTTCGGTCAATCGTCTTCCATAGGAGACACCTTTCTATGATGACTCAGAATTGCAGAATTTTTATTAGCGACTTTTAAGAGAGGAATGTTGTGAAATTTGAACACATTTTAATATTAAAAGGTTGCTTTTACACTACAAATTTCCCCCGGGGCTGACTTTTTATTCCCAATTGATTACTTAGTGCCACATCACTAGGCAAAAATTCCCCAGAGTTCAGTTACCTCTTGGTCACATTTAGTTTGATAAGAATATTTAACTGAGGAGTGTATCAAATATTTGCTGTGTCTTGTTCCTTGAAACTTAAGTTATTTTTGAAAGTTTACCTAAAGTAATTGTAAGATACTTTTTGCTTCAGATTTTTGTAGGCTTGTAAGCATCATATTTATAAGCACAAAAACAAAAAAATATAAAAAACAAATATATAAAACCATTTTTATCACTGAAAAGGTAAGATATTAATATAACTGTCATACACTTCAATGCCTATTTATTTCAGTTAAAAAAACAAGGAGAATAACTTCCACAGTTGGCTTCTGATTTTAGGCAAATGACAATTAGGCTAGTTATAAAATTCTTGGGCCTTGACTGACAATTCTATAATTTTATTTTAGCATTGACTGTTGCAAAAGATACTGCTGAAACTAGGTGATTTTAACTGTTTCGAAAGCCATTTGCTCAGAAACTTTGGAATTCCTACTTTCCCGCCCCGTTAGCAATCTGTTCTTTTGGGATTTCAGTTATAAGTAGTTAGACTTTCTCACTATAATAGCTCCTATATCTCTTACCCTTTTTTCTGAATTTTCTCTACTTTTATCTTTCCATGCTTCATTTTGATGATTTTATTCAAATTTTGCTTTTAGTTCACTATTTCTGTCCTCAGCTGTGCATAATTTAATTTTAGAGTCATCCATTGAGTTTTTAGTATCCACTTGGTATTTATTTATTTATTTATTTATTTATTTGATGTAGTGTTCCGTGATTCATTGTTTGCATATAACACCCAGTGCTCCATTCAATACGTGCCTTCTTTAATACCCATCACCAGGTTAACCCATCCCCCCACCTCCTTCCCCTCTAGAACCCTCAGTTTGTTTCTCAGTCCATAGTCTCTCATGGTTCATCTCCCCCTTCAATTTCCCCCTCTTCATTTTTCCCTTCTTACTATCTTCTTCTTCTTTTAATATATAATGTATTATTTGTTTCAGAGGTACAGGTCTGTGATTCATTAGTCTTAACAATTCACAGCGCTCACCATAGCACAGAATTTCCACTTAGTTTTATTTTATAGTTTCTATATTTTTGTCAAAATTCTTTAAGTTTTTTCTTTCTTTTTTTGACATATTAATAAAGGCTTAAAGTCTGTGTATAAAATTTTCATCATCTGGATCTTCTAAATCTGTTTTCTCTTATTTCTTTTAGTTTTTAATCACATTGTCTTGTTACTTTTGATTGTGCTGAACAACGTATAATGAAATCTATAAAATTAATTTGAAGCATATGATAGTGCTATCCCAGGCCTTACTAACTGTATTTTTTTTTGCAAGAGTGTAGAAGCATTAGCCATCCCAGATCAACTCATTCTAATTATAGAAATGAATATGATATGAAGTTGTATTTCAGTCCCTGCAAAGGTTGAACTATTTCTGGTTTATCCTTCTTCCTAGACTCAGCCCTTTGGGATTATAACCCAAAGTATAGAGTATTTCACCAAAGAAAGTTTGTTCTTCTAACCTAGAAGTTTTCCAGAATCTCTGCTCAGCACCTCATTGTCTTTCCTAAAAGAAGTGGAAGTCTCCAGAAAAAAGTGGCTCTGAATGCAGGGCTTACTTCTCTGGGTTCCTTTCTGTTCCATGATCAGTTTGTATTTATAGCAATGCTGATGAACTAAAAATAAAATCGTGTCTTCCTAAGCCTTAGTCATATTATTTCCCTATGCCACCTCCTCAAAAGCTCACTTTTCAGAAACTTATGATGAAACTTTAAAAATCCATTCTGGGTCTGTGTCATTCTTTGACCACATAATTACATCGCCTTGCAGATGTACAGGAGCTATATAATCTATACATGGCCTCTTTCTTGACCTTATTGACATTTATCAGAATAAATATTTGAAGGAAACTTCTGCCAAGGGATTTAGGAAGATTTAAAAAAAAATTTTGTGAGAGAAGAAAGTTTAGTTTTATTGATTTTTATTTATTCAGGCTGCATAATTGGTGGAATTAATAGTTTGATCATCAGTTTGCCTTGTTTTGGATAAACTAACGTAGGTCACAGAAGTGGACACATTGGGTAAACATTTGACTTCTTGACATGAAGAAAAATAACAAAGAGCTAAAAAGAGGCTAGATATAGATTCAGAGGCTCTGGATTCAAGACCTTGCTTGGTTACTCATTATTTATGTGGCCTTGGGAAAATCATTTACTCTCTTCAGTTTTCTCATTTATAAAATATAGAGATTAAGCTTGAGTCAATAATTTTTCTTAGCAGTACAAACCTTTTTTTCCCAAGGAAATCTTACATAGAAATTCAAAATTAAAAAAACAAACAAACCCAAAAAACCAGAGCTAAATTGGACGTGGCATTGGGTGTAGCGTGTGTGTGTGTTTATGTGTCATGGGTTAGAGCAGGTGTAGATTTGCTCTATCTTTGCCTTTGGGGTGGCCCCTAGGGCAACTCTAGAAGCTCCAGGATTCTGTGGAATAAATTGTCAGGATGTCTGTTCTAAGTCTTCAGAACCCAGTCTAAGACTGATGTTACATACATCTCAGGACATTGGTGAGAGCAGGGATTGAAGGTTATTTCTGTCAGAGCATTCCTTGAAAGGAAATATTTCCGAGTGACTTCTGCTGTTGCTCTTTTCGCGAACCTGTTACTATTTCTGGCAACAACTCAGCAATGAGGTTGGAAGTGGCTGCCATAGAACTTGAAAATTCACACTGAGGATCAATAGGAATGGAGGAAAGGAAGAACAAATGAAGGGGATGAGGATTCAGTGAAGGATATTTTCCGAGATGACTTTTCCAGAGAGTAATTTAAAATGTTGGCCTTTCTTCTAATTCAGGACCAACTTTCCTAATGGCATGAGGCTGGTGATGTATTTCTAGAAGGCGCATTATAAGCAAATCATTGTTTTTGCCTGCTTGACCTTGACCATCCTGATGCCAGCAATTACCCTGTTTACTACTATATAAAAGGAAAAATGCTGTGTGGAAGGTCTTGTCTATTGTTTTTGAACATTTGGAGAAGTCATGGAAGAAAAATAAAAGGCTGATTAATGTGATAAGTAGAGAGCAAGTGGAGAGAGCTTCAATATTAGTTTTTTTTTTTTTCTTAATATACAGGTAATTTTGACCTACTTCTGTTTGTTAGGCTGCGTAGAATTAGTGGGTGGGCAAACAATAACAAAAAATAGTAAATATTGTGACTGCAACTAAAGAGGGTGGTACTAAGCATGCCTGTGACTTGCTGGTGGTGACAAATTTCTTTCACCTGGGTAGACTTCAGAAGATTGAAACAGAAGATGACTGGTTTCTCCCAAGCAAGCTTTTTCTAGAATATCTGAAGGAGATTGATGGAGTGTTTCTGAATATTTAATAATCTTGGAGGGATCTAGAAATGGAAAATAAAAAAACCATAAATTTTTGACATCTAAATACTGGGTCAGAATAGAATGAAGCAGAAAAAAGAGTGTACCTTGATATATACTCTCTTCTTTTGTCTTATGTTAAGGAAATAAACTTTATGTGTGATGTGGGTCCAGCTAGGGCTCTATAAACATACACATAATTTTATAGCTTTTCAGCAGTTTGGGAGGGATTTCTTCATTATATCTATTTATCTATCTATCTATCTATTATCTATCTATTATCTATCTATCTTTCTATCTATCTATCTATCTATCTATCTATCTATCTATCTATCTATCATCTATCTATCTACCTAATCATCTATCTATTTCCCCACAAGTCTATCAGATCTGGAACCTGGAAGAATGTATAGTTTTTCTTTATAACTTTCTTGACCAAGTGATGCTAATACTGCAAAGTATCTCCTTCCTAGCAGACAGTGACCTCACTCTGACCTGGCACTCAATTTATTGAAACATCTTGATCATTACTTTTAAAGACTTTTAGGGAAAGAAAAGTGAAGATACAAAACAGGTTCCACATTAAACACAGGGTTTTGATTTTGTTTTTGCCTTTAAAAAAAAAAGATTTATTTTTTATTTTAGTGGGGGAGGGGCAAACAGAGAGGGAGAGAGAATCTCAAGCAGACTCCCCACAGATGGTGGAGGCAGATGCAGGGCTCAGTCTCATGATCCCAAGATCATAACCTGAGCTGAAATTAAGAGTCAGGTGCTTAACTGACTGAGCCACCTAGGTGCCCCTGTTTTTGTTTTTTGTAAGGAGGATAAATTTTTCTTTTGCTAACCTAATAGGGAATTTAGCTTTCATGTATTTGCTAAGCTTAATTCTCTTTCTGCAATATAACTCACCTATGGTGTCCCTGTAGTTGGAATTTTAAACCTGGTGGTATGAACATAGAAATTTATCTCCACAGCTGGATGGGGCTCAGGAAAAGAGGCATGCTGAGGGGATTTTGATAAATTTAAAACTGGCTTTTAGTTTATATGTTGAAAGAATTCTAAGAACAAGGCATTATGCCTTGAAAAGAATTAGGAAATAGCTGTTCAAAGCTTTCTTCCAGTATATTTTTCACAAAGATTTGTAATTTTGAAAGATGACCAGAGTTGAGTAGCCTTTTTGTAGACTGGAGAATTCAAACAGTCCATCCCCTCTGTTTAATAGATCACCAGGCTTATTAGTATGTTGAGGAATGACAAAATTGTCCCATACCCAAGAGTAATTAGGGTCTGAAATGATTTTTGTAGTGAAGCCCAAATTAAAATTTAGCTATAATTTTCATGAAATCCATTGGCTGTTCTAGTATTATCCCCTTCATGACATTGCTGAAGCCAACACGCTATAAGAACCTGATAATGCAATATTGAATTCTGATTCTATTTACTTATTTATTTGGCTACTTAATGATTCTCTAAGAGAAGATAATATAAGTGAACCTCATTTTAAGCAATTGGAAAAGTACTTGGTAATATACTTCAAAAATATATTAAATACATTTTAAATGCACTTCGGAAAATATTTATTTATAAGACTCTATTAATCTTTGTAAATTAAATATTTCAGAAACATTACTCATGATTACTATATTTGTAAGTTCAAATTTTTCCTATTTCTTAAACTTGGACATATCTGCTCTTGATGTGAGGGTAGATGAGAAAGGAATATTAGGCAAAAGAAAGATAAGGAGATGGCTAAAAGGGGACGAAGGTAAAATCCTATCTGGAGGCAGAATTCTATCATTGCAGGCATTTGGGAAAAAGGAAGAGCATAGCTCACAATACAGCTGATGAAGGCAAGCAATCTTTAAGGTATGGCATAGAAAGAGAGCAAAGGTTGTCTAGGACAACACCTTTTCTGTTGTGTACTAGGGAGAGTGAGATTACTAACTGTGTCTATCTGGTGAGTCAGGTTTATCAGTCACTATCCTTGTAGGTGTAAGCAAAACAAGCCTACTTGTAACACACAATTAACATCTCCCTCCTAGAGCCAAGACCAGTCCTTGCTGATGGCATCTCAGTGTTTCTTTTGATCTCTTCTCCTTCCAGATAAGCCCACATTGCATCTCCACCTCCTCAGTCCACAGTGAAGTTTTTGACTGACAGACTCAATGTATGAAGCTGCCCAGCCCTCCTGAATGCTGGATTTGGAGCTAGCAGGAGATGCTTTTGGGTGTTCTGTTGGGATCTCCCTAACCATATTTTCATAGCCTCTCTGAATTCGCTTATGCCATCTGCCAAGGTCTATGTTAAAGCACACGCTTGCAAAGGCTGAAGTCAGCTCTACTTTTAAGATCAGTTAGCACGTGATACACCTCCCCATCCTCATCTGCTCCCTTCTTTCTCTCATTACCTCCCTGGAAGGCAGTGAGAATGTCTACTTCACTGGAAGAAACCTAAAAGCCCAGAGAGTATTTGCTGCATCTTCTGGTCATTCAATAACTGTATAAGAAGAACTGGGGTTTCCTCTGTCCTCCTTACAAGTCCTAAATGTGGAATCACTTCACTTCCTTATAGATGATCAACTTTCAATAAGGAGCAGAAAATATTTTTTTTGAAGAGGTTAAGAAAGCATGAAATACTGAAATGAAAAAGGTTCAGAAGTGTAATAGTTGAGTTATATAACCCAGCACTTGCTAGCTGGTTGGCTTTGTGCTGTAGTTGCCTAATCTATAAATTAGGATGATGAAGTCTAGCTCATGGGGGAAGGGAGAGCATTGCAAGAGTGGTGAATAGCAGAAGTGCTCTGTAGACCACAAAGATTCACAAAATTGTTAGTTACTTGGATGTTTCATTTTAAGGATATATGCTTTCATAAAAATCCAGAAAATTTAAGATTTTCTGGTAACATTAGATGGCTGGAAAGTTGAGCACTTTTTTCCATTTGATTTTGGAGCAGGAAAAGGCAGAAAGAAAATGGAAAAAAATCTGCTTCACCCTACTATGTCTTTTAGGTGATTGCAGTTGGCACCATCGAAAGTTTACACGATAGAAAAATGCTAGTTTACTAACAGCTCCTGTTGATCTTGCTGCATTCTGTTCTTGTGTGGATCTGAGGAAATTAAAAGCAGTGATAACATTAAAGGTCAGATGAATTATTGCTATAGTGTTCTGGCCAAATTTCTGATAGAGTTTCCCAAAAATGTATAAAGAATCATTCTTAAGGGCCTGTCTCAATGAATTGTTCTTTATTTGCCATGCAGAACTTTGTAAATATTTAACTTCCTTCAGAGTTTGGAATGTACAAATGTGATTTATTATTTCTAATGATTGGAAAGAAGCTTGGTATCTGCAAACAAAATGTATGAGTTGAAAGAGAATGAGTAATACAATGCATTTCTTTGTAAGTAGTGGCAGAACAACATCTAAAAAGAAAAAGTGAGTGATTCTCAAGATGACTTGTCCCTTAGCATGCTCAAGAGGTGGTGTTTAAAGTAATAATAGCTGTTCTTCATTGAGTACTTATTATGTGCACTTGGACTAAGTGCTTTATGTGTGTGTTCTGCTCTCTGCAACAGAACACTGACTAATAGAGGATGCAAACTGGATTGTGTTGGGAATGTTATTTACCTATTTTGGTATGTTATAATGTCAATTATTTCTAATTCTTTTTAATGATAATTCCAAAGATCCTTGAAAAAGAAAAAGAGAGAGACAAACAGATGCACAGATAAGAGAGAGAGAAGAATTGGAGGGGGCGGAAGGTGAGAGACAAGAAGAAGAAGGAGGAGGAGGAGTGAAAGAAAGAGAAGATGGAGGAGATTGAGACAGATTAGTTGTGAGATTCAGGCCTTTGTGGGGAGACACAACTCATGACACATAGCAAAAACACAACTTCATTATTGTCTCTCTCAGCTTTATTTCAGACATTCAATGAGAGTAATTATCTCTTGCTAGTGAATCAGAACTTGGGTAGGTTCCATAACTTTTCTGCTCTTACTTGGTTATTAACATATCTTACCATCTCTTTTAAGAAACAAACCTAGTCTCAATAAATAAATCAGAGTTGCCAAGTCTAAGATGTTAATACACAATGAACTTGATTCAGTATTAGATGTTTTCCCTTTTTCCAACTCAGGCCTTCTTCTAGTTGATAGACATGATGGAAGAGACATTGTTGGCTTCTGTCTTCATATGCTTTGTGCTGTTCTCCTCCTTACCACTCTTCTCATTCCAGTTTTTGAGCTTTTTCCTGACCCTACTGAGGTTTGGGAGGGCAGGTGGAGGGGAATAGAAAAGGTCATAAACGGGCTCTTCTGGGCTGAGTACTTTTCCAATGTGATTCTCTCTCTGTTGGGCATTTTTGTATGTTTTTCTGGACTTCTCATCCCTGCAGACCTCTCACATTTAGGTTTGTAAACCCTCTCAGATCTATCTCTATATAGCATGGTCACTTTGACTCCCTTCCACAGTCCCTAGGAATCAAGAGTCTTCTAGTTTCTTGTTCCTGGAATTTCTTTGCTTGTCCAGGTGTCCCTGCCTCACTGGGCCCACTCTGATGCCATGGTAGCTCTGTCTACCAAGGGACTTGCATCTCATCCACCAGAAACATTCATACATCCCTTGTCCCAGCAAAAATTTGAGAGAGTAGCTCCATGCCAATGGGGCTACCCTGCCACAGGATATTCTGGCTAGCTGAGGTTTGAGTCAAGCTTCAGTCTTCTGTGCCCATCAACTGCGAGGGAAAATCCAGTGGTCAACTAGGTGCCACAGGAAGTCCATTTATTATGCTGGAGAGACATGAGGTAATACTTGACCACTTCCCTGTCCTGAGTAGGTGGGAGAAAGCTCAAAGAATAGCTTTCTCCAAAGAAATCTCCTCCCAAATATTTTCCCACTTTCATTCTCTCTCTCCCTTTCTCGTTTTTATATTTTCAAGGTGAGTGAGGTGGATCCATGACTTGGGAAACTACTTTAACTTTTCAGCGGGGAGAAATTCTACATATGGTGATCTGACTCACACTCAGTTTGGCATCTGATACAGATCATACTGATGGCTCAGTAGAAATCAAGGCAGGAGAAGTCCTTCTCTAACTACATTAGTAATGATCTGCTTTGCAGTTCAAATAAGCATGACAAGGAAATAAGCAAATTTTCTAATTCTAATGGTTTTATTAATTGTAATCTCAGAACCTAATATGGTTCTAGATACAAAAAAAGTACCCTGCAAATGTTCGTTTGCAGAAGGCAGGGAAGAGGAAAGGCAGACAAGTCACCTTTTATAATCTGATAAATGTACCCATATGCCAATGCCCTGCTTTTTCCCCTTTAGCTTCTGCCAGCTTTGACCTTGATCTTGCTCTTAGCCCCAACTGTCTTGTTTACTCTGCTTGCATCTGCTGTCTTTTCTTTGAGTAACTGAGCATCTGAATTTGATCATCTCTCTGAGTTCACATTTGCTACAAAACATGGTTTTGGGGTAAGCTTGACCTACTTTATTTTTATTAATTTATCAATTATTGAGAATCCACACTAAGTCAGGCATTAAGTAGGCACTGAGAATACAAAGCTTAAAAAGATACGGTTTTTGTATATTAACACAATAACTGATGCACATCACACTCATTAAGTGCTTTATGGGGATTATCTCGTTTAATACTTGCAATAATCCTGTAAAAAGATACTGTTAACTGTTATTCTCATATCCATTTTACAGATGAAAAAATAAAACACAAGAAGGCTAAATAAATTGCTCAGGCTCCCATAGGAATAAGATGGGTCTGGCAGTCTAATTTTTTTTTTTTTTCGAAGTAGGCTCCTATGCCCAGCATGGAGCCCAACATGGGGCTTGAACTGATGACTCTAAGATCAAAACCTGAGCTATGATCAAGGGTCAGACACTTAACCAACTGAGCCATCCAGCATGGTAGTCTCATTTTTAACAATATATTATGCAACTTCATCTACTTGGTTCTGCCTGATGTATTGAATGGTTTTTGTCTGCTTCTAGGGTAGAGCTAGTGGGTTAGTACTGGGGCTGGAACTGGGGCTGGTGATGGCAATGAAGCTCCTAATGAAAATTATGGAGATGCAATATTGTGTGGGGATAAAGAGCATTGGTTAAAGTCATGGCTTCAATATTTATTAGCTGTGTGTCCTGTTTCGTATTTATTATAAGTAAGGCATAAGCCTTAATTTTCTAGCCTGTAAAATAAGGATAATAATGATACCCACTCAGGGTTGTAGGGAAGGTGAAACAGAATTTAACAAAGTATGTGACACTCAGGGGGCATTCAATAATTTATGGCTATTATTTTTTGAACTAAATATATTTTTAAGATATAATACATCAAAAATATTCAAGTTTGAGCTTCGTTATGGAAAGTCCAAGGCTTTGCTTTTTGTAGGACATTTGAAATGAGAGACTTTTATTATTTCTATTTTAGAGAAGAAGAAAATGATGTGAAAAAACTGCCAGAGACCTGATTAAGATTGTCTAAGAATTTGGTCTTTAGAAACAAGATTTCTTGCCTCTTTGTTCTTTCTCTGTTTGTGGTGTGCATAGCTCAATGATAAGCAAGTTTTCAGCATTAGTGTTTCTTCTCCCAGAAAGGTTTTTTACCTTGAATTCCATAGTACTAGAAGACCTGTGCAATTCATGTATTTTCTACCTAGTCTGTGATTTTAAAACGGCAAGACTGCTGCATAGTGAGTCCCCTCCCATGTGGGGGACAACAGGCACATTGGTGAAGGGTAATGGCCTCTGCAAAGATGTGCAAGACATGCATGGGGTGTGAGGGGGGAGCTCACAGGGGTAGACCTTCTTTAAATTCCTAAAAGACAGTAAGGTAGTGAATGACACAACCCGGTTTCAGCTATGAATAAAAGTCTGTGTTAGAGACTGAGGTTCTGTGTGGAGTTGGGTTTGGCTGTTGGTGATACTGTCATAGTTTAGCATTTGATCTTTGAATAAAAATTGGCTAAGTAGAAGATTATGTCATCAAAATGAACAGAATGCTTTCTGACATTGGAAGACACACAAAATATGCAAAATCATTCTCACAAAAGGAAATAAAGCACATTACATCTCTTTGAGGTTACATGAACTCCAAAAAGAAATTCATAGATCTGAATTTAAAATTATTTTCTTTAAATTAAAATCTTTTTTAAGGCACAGGTTTTAACTTTAGAAAGAAAAAATTATCCTCTAAAACGTGAGGCAAAGCTTAATTTCTTAGATCTCTATTGTTCTCCTTAGTTTATTTTAAAAGGTCCATAGGGAGTAAATCCTCAGACATGAAAACGTCCTTTAGCTGTATTCGTGGTGTCTACTATGAGTTTCCCAGAAAGCCCACTGCATCTCAGGATATTCTTGAGAAAGCACAGTGGAGAGTTGTCTCTTCAATCTTTTCCTCTGTAGCTGAATAAGGAAAAATTCAGTGGGGGGAGAATTTTTCCATTTATCTATACTAAAAAGGTAGTGAAGGGAACAGAGACAGAGAGAAAGAGGACAGGCAGCCTCAGAGAATGGAAATAAAAGGGAGGCATTCCGAGCAAACCACTTAACAGCTTCTCTGTGGCCCAAATGTGAAACCGCATGCAGATCTATTCTCAAGCAAATGAAGTAATTTTCCACACTAGCTTATAGAAAAGAGCTGGATTCATCCATCAGACTAAACTGCAGTTTCCAGGAAGGTCAAAACTGTCCATTTTGAGTATCATATTGATAACATCTGGCTTAGGGTTTGGCTTATGAGAGATGAACGATAATATTTGTTAAATGCATAAATATGAGTGATCAAATTTCTCCCTCTTTATGTTACTTTTGGTATAAGAAGCTAAAGTATTTTGAGTTTAAATACAAGTGTGCTTCTCTTAGCTTAGGGCAGACCCTGCAATCTATACATTTTACAATTGTTGAGCCTTATAGACTACTTTAGCAAAAACATTCCTTGGAAAATGTTATCTAAACAATAGCAATCTTTATTGTAACCGATTAATCTGAAAAACATTTTAACGAATTTAAGTAGAGATAATTTCATACTAGCATGTGTGTGAAAGGATGTAGGCCTAACTGGATCTGAACATTCCTTGCGGGGAGCTTCACCTGCTGGAGTTGATTAGATAAGGCCATTTGAAGCAGATCTCTCGATGGATTTTTGTCAAAATAGTGAATTTTATGAAGTCCCCAGAAGAGAGTAACTTGCCTTACCTGAGTTCTGGTTCTGGTCCATTTCATGGAGACAAGGCACTGAGTTGAGGTGAGTATAGGTAATTTGGGTAAAATTACTCTACAAACTCAAACTGGTTAATGTGATTTTGGAAACTATATGCGAGGTAAATTATGCAAAAGTTGTTTTTTCCCTGACTCATAGAAAGAATGACTCCCAAAGTAATTTTACCCTTCTCCTGGATTTTGGTGACTTAGCATTATAAGGCACATGAATTGCAGGATGCTTCCAGAGCCCATTACAGTCATTAAATAATGAACATTCTTCAATCTCACCAATTCCATTAAGAGTGACATCATCACTTTCTAACCCCAAAGACACAGACCTGCCCTTTGTCACATTGCAGAACAGTTTGGTGGTAGGTCTAAGATTGAAAGTTATTATTTTTATTCTAGGAGATGCTGTCAGTTTATTCTAATCATTTTATTAGCAAGTATTTATGAAAACACAAAATGTATAATTATTATAAGTGCCAGTCCCAATGGGGCAAAAGACTTAAAAGATTAGAAGTCACATTTACTGGTCATATACTGTTGGAGAAACAATATAGAAACTCATGAGAATTTATGTTAGAATGAATTCATGTAGAGATCTGATAAACCAACCTGGGTAAGTAAATAAATAAATAAACCTGTTAGCCTTTTTATAATGTGTGTCTTTTTTTTTTTTAAAGATTTTATTTATTTATTTGAGAGAGAGAGAACACATGAGAGGGGATAGGGTCAGAGGACGAAGCAGACTCCCTGCCGAGCAGGGAGCCCCATGCGGGACTCGATTCCGGGACTCCAGGATCATGACCTGAGCCGAAGGCAGTCGCTTAACCAACTGAGCCACCCAGGCGCCCTATAATGTGTGTCTTACTTGGAATAGTAATACATGTTCAGTACCAAAGGGGGGGGGGGAAGAATCAATAACGGCTACAATAGAAGGTGTGATAGATTACATTGCTATTGATTAATATCCACTTCCCCACCCTACTGAAGTGGCCATGTGACTTGCTTTGGCTAGGGAAGATGAATGGAAGTGACGTGTGTCACACCCAGGTAGAAGCTTCGAGAGCAGGTTCATACGTTGTCAAACTCTGTTTCTTTGCTGTGATGCCCACAGTGTTCTAGACAGAGACTACTCCCTCAGGCTAGTCCCAGAGTGAGAAGCAGTGCAGAGCTGTGGTCAGTCCACTATAACATGACCCATGAGTAAGAAATGGAACTCTGCTTTTGTAAGCTAATGCAATTTTGTTTGTGAGTATAGCATAGCCCTGACTAATCTGACTGCTACTGAAAGCTAGGATGGGAAGGTATCAATGAGTAAATGCAAGTTCTTGTGGGGTTGATTAGTGTGAAGTGTGGAGAATCCTTCTCTCTAGAGAAAACCGGTTGGCTGGAACTCAATAGGAAAGTCAATGATTATAGTTCGAATGGTCCTTCTGTAGGTAAGACAGTGTATGCACTGCTGGTTTTGTTTTATGTGTCTATTTGTGCATATATCTATCTGTATAGGAAACTGAGGCACAGAAAAGATAAAGTTGTACAGTTGTACAGAGAGTGGCAGAGCATGGATTTAAGAACCTGGAAAGTTGGAACTAGGAGCCAGGAAGCTATTTTCAGTCTCTTGCTAATGAGTGGTGCAAATTCGAGCAATTTTATATCTCTGGGTCTCAGTTTTTCATGTTTCCAATTAAAAAGGTTGACTAGGGGAGTGTCCCGGCTAAAACTCTATTTATCTCTGCACCATCAAATAACTACATTTAAATCACCTCATGCATTATGAGAAAGAGCTGTGACATATTAGAAAGGCTTCAAATTTTGGTGTGGCCAAAGCTGTGAGGTCTGGCAAGTCTCTTACCCTTCCTGAACCTGTTCCTCATGTGTAAATTGTCAGCAATACTGATCTCAGAGATTTGTGGTCATGTCTAAATGAGATCCTATATTTTGGGGTTCCTTGCTAATTGTAAAGAACAATATAAATAAAAAATTATCACTGTGTAAAAGACTTATTCATCCATTCTTTTATTGAGCCATCCATTCATTCATCCACCTAGCCATTCATCCATTAAATATTTATTAAATGCCATTCACAAGGCATTTAATACTCTTCAAATACTCTTCATACAGATACTCTTCAAATACTCTTCATACAAATACTCTTCAGTGAAGAGTAGGGTTCCTTTCCTGTAAGGCACTCATAGTGTAAGTTGGAGACAGGAGAGGGGCTATATCATCAAGGGCCTAGGACACCATGTTAGGGAGGTTAGATTTTGTCCCATAGAAGGTGGGAATCCATGGAAGAATTTTAAGGAGAGGGAGGTGACTAAAACTATGATTAGTCTAGCAGCACCATGGGGGATGGAGGGAATGGGACGAGAGACAAGATCGGTGGCAGTGGAGCAGGCCCTCTCCTAGTTGCCGTCTGAGACCTCAGGCCATGAGTAGTCCTGAAACTGCAGCCATAGGAGACCCCTGGGTCTGCATGGGTACTGAGGTGAGAAGAGAAAGGGATGGTAGGGACATGAGTCCATCAGTTATGCTGGCAAGGCTCACTCAGAGACAGCCTAAATTGTCTTGTTACTGGGGATCCACACACACTTTACCCTGTCCACTGTCCTGCACTAAGCTGGTACCCAGGGAAGCACTGGGGAAACTAGGAATATAATAGGTGGGTGTATAAACTTGATCTTACTTTGATCATTACATTCAGTCTGGCTTCCCTTGTAAACCAATTCCCAGCAGAACTAACAAACAGCAAACTTACTGAAAGATTGTCATACTTGTGTTATTCCTTTGTTCTGTTCTTTGTTTTCTGGTAGAAGTATCAAAAGGTGGGAAAGCCAGAGGCCTAGATAAGCCAAATTAATTCCTAATCCTCCCCTTCCATTGACCATAATAAATAAAGACAGATATTTAAGCATATAATATTTATAGATCTTTCCATATGTATAAATATATATGCATACATCCTCCACATATGTAAATTGAAATTAATACTTGTTCTCAAAATTTGTATTAATAAATACAGAATATCATAGACTATTAAAAAGGTGCCAACTCTGGACCCAGGTTGTCTGGTTTCAAATCCTGGCTCATCTTCTTGCGAGCTGTGTGACCCTGGATAAGTCATCCAACTTCTCTGTGCCTCTCTTTCTTCAACTATAAATTGGAGAAGATTATGTTTCTGCCAGTTAAAAGTGTTTCGAAGGGTTCCATGAATGTAAAGGGCTCAGAACAGAGTCTGGACCAAAGTAAGAGCCTAATAAATGTTAATCTTTATTAATTGTATTAGCCATGATTACTACTCATGCTGCTAAGGAGGCAAGTGTGCCTAATCATGGGCCTTTCTAAAGGTAGAAGTATCAAATTTAAATGTAAGGCAAGCAAGAAATGTGCTCTTACTCAGCACAGAGGCAAATACGGTCGGAGAACAGTGAGACGGACACTTAGAACCGGGAGGTAAGTCCAGTTCCCTTTAGAGTCACCTTGTTAATTACAGCTTCCGCATCTCAAGTATTCACAAATACTCTTCTCTAGCAGAACCGATTTTGGCGTCCTCTGTTCCCTGTTGCCCATCCTCTCCCTGGTGTCATCAGCCCTGAGCCTGACCCCTGCTGATTTATAGATGTACCAGCACAGAGCTTCTGCTTTCCAAGTGTCAGAATTACTGGGTGCTCACCGTAGGCTACATGCCACGTGCAGGACGTATCTGAGTGGTCTAAAACGAGCTGTGTCTGAGTTGGCGCCAATTCTTCTTGCACCAGAAATACTTACTAATCTCTTTGCAGGTACTTTCAAACTAACTTCTTAGTAGAAGAGCAATAATCGTTATCATCACACTCTAACTTTACTCTAGATTGCTAAGTCTTTGAACTTAGGGGCTGGTTTTTATTGAAGTTATGAATTGCTATACGGATGCAGTAGGGATTCCCTCTACTTAGTTCACAAAATATAAAAAAGTGAAGCAATGGAAGAAACTGCCTGGTAAATTTGATTTTTAAAAACTTAAAAAATGGGACACCTGGGTGACTCAGTCAGTTAAGTGTCTGCCTTCAGCTCAGGTCATGATCCCAGGGTCCTGGGATGGAGTCTCGGATTGGTCTCCCTGCTCAGCAGGGAGCCTGCTTCTCCCTCTGCCTCTGTCCCTCCCTCTGCTTGTGCACTCTCTCTCTCTGACAAATAAATAAATAAAATCTTAAATAACAAAAACTTAAAAAATTACCACAAAAAAGGAATGATTATGCAACAGATAGAGATGTTAGCTAATGTTATGGTGGTTATCCTTTTGCAATGTATAAATGTATGAAACCTATATGTTATACACCTTAAGTGAAACTTACACAGTGCTATGTGTCAATTATATCTCGATAAGGCTGGGAGAAAAAAAACTTAAAAAAACCTCATAATGTCAAAAATCATAGGCAATATTTAAGTGTAAATGACAAATTTGGAAAACTTTATGGGTTGTGACAACTGCGAAATGAATTTCCTTAAGGTGTAAATAATGCTGACAAATCAATAAGGAAAATACTGAAAATGGAACAAGCATAAAAAATGTGTGGCAGAAATAATTAAAATCAATAAACATGATGAATTTTCAACTTCACTAGTGATCATATAAACATGAAATAATAAAAAGATACTCTTTTTTTTGCCTATGATATTGGTAATGATTAATGATTAAAAAAAGTAATTAGGACAAAGCTACCATAAAAATTGTCTCTTGCATTGTCTAAACAGTACAGTACTGCAGGAACAGAAGCTGACAATATGTTAGCAAGGGCTAGCCAAAGGCCTTAGAAGAATCCATACCTTGGATCTGATGATTTCAGTTCTAGAAATCTCCTCCGTGGAATTAGGGATTCATAAAAAGATTTTTGTACAGAGGTGTTTACTCTAGTCTTGGTTATGATAGCAAATAAATGATAGCAAATAAACCCAGTAACATCAACCACAACAAAAGAGCAAAACAAGACAAAAACAAAACAACCTGAAAATGAGTATTTTTAATGAGTTAAAGGTGGAGAATGATTTCACAAATTATGGTTCAATCATATGGCAGAATTATTATCCACCATATATTTTTTTAAGTTTTTATTTAAATTCCAGTTAGTGTAGATTTAATTTCAGGTGTGTAATTTAGTGATTCAAAACCTCTACACATCACCCAGTGCTCATCATAAGTGCCCTCCTTAATCCCCATCACCTATTTCACCCATTCCCTCCCAGCCACCTCCCCTCTGGTAACCATCAGTTTATTCTCTATAGTTAAGAATGTTTCTTGGTTTGCCTCTCTCCTTTCTTTTTTTTCCCCCTTTGCTCTTTTGCTTTGTTTATTAAATTCCACATATGAGTGAAATCACATAGTATTTGTGTTTCTATTTCTTTCTACCTGGGCAAAAATATGGAACCTTCATGAATTTGTGTGTCATCCTTATGCAGGGGCCATGCTAATCTCTGTATTGTTCCAATTTTAGTATATGTGCTGCCAAAGTGAGCCCTACCCACCATATTTTTTTTAAAAGAGACTTTATTTTTTTTTAAAGATTTTATTTATTTATTTGAGAGAGAGAGAAAGAGAAAGAGAGTCCACGTTGTGGGGGAGGGGCAGGGGGAGTGGGAGAGAGAGAATCTCAAGCAGACTATCTGTTGAGCACAGAGCCCCACTTGGGGCTTGATCTCACAACCCTGAGATCATGACCTGAGATGAAATCAAGAGTCTGATGCGTGGGATGCTGGGTGGCTCAGTCGGTTAAGTGTCTGCCTTTGGCTCACGTCATGATCCCAGGGTCCTGGGATCAAGTCTGGCATTGGGCTCCTTGCTCATCCAGGAGACTGCTTCTCCCACTCTCTCTGCCTGCTGCTCCCCCTGCTTCTGCTCTCTCTCTCTGACAAATAAAGAAATAACGTCTTAAAAACAAAAGAGTCTGATGCTTAATGGACTGAGCCACCCAGGGGCCCCGATCATAATTTTAATGCATCCATTATTAGCCATGTTTGGAAATAATTTTTAATAACATGAAAATACATGCATATACATACATGCATATTATACATATTATATATCCTAGACATTATATCAAGCTGTTATTAACCATGTTTTGGAAGACGTTTTATTAACTTAGGGATATATACATACACATGTCATAATATACAAGTATGTATGTATCATACAAGTATGATATTACATAATTACATCATAATAAAATACTGCCTACATCTAAAAAAGTAAATCTACACATATACACAGATGCATATACACATACCGTAGAAAAAGACTGGAAAGAAATAAATGAAAACCTTAACTGCATGTTATTATTATTTGATAGAATGATGGGGGTAAAAGAAAAAATTGCGTGAGCAGTCCTATTATAGAGATGAGATTTATTCAGCAGTTTTGCATACTTCTCAACTTGAGTCTCACTGCAATCCTGTGGGTAAGTGCAGGCAGGTATTATTTTTCCTTTTATAGAGAAAGGTGCTGAGGCTCAGGGAGGTGCTTGGTTTACTCAAGGTCAAAAGGCAGAGCTGAAATTTGAACATG
This sequence comes from Neomonachus schauinslandi, assembly GCF_002201575.2. NCBI lineage: Eukaryota > Metazoa > Chordata > Mammalia > Carnivora > Phocidae > Neomonachus > Neomonachus schauinslandi. The sequence continues at coordinate 82,561,626 of NC_058406.1, read as the reverse complement.
GATCATTTGATGCCATATCTGGAGCTGCTTTCATTTCACTAAACTAAGTTGACTCTTAAAGATCATGTGGCTAGAACATCTATAGCTATAGGGAGGCCAGGAAATGGTGAGAACCTACAGTTCTAATTCTTGAAAGTTTCACAGCTGTTAATAAATAGGAAAAGATGATTGAGGTTCTAAGTAGTAAATGCAAATGAAAGTTTCTGAAGGGTTAAAGGAAATTATTTATTATTCACAATATCTGAGCGCACTGGCTAAATTGAAGAGCCTTTTTCATGAGTCATCCCTGAGACTTTTGAAGGAAAGTAAGTGGGTATTATCTCAGTCTACACAAAAGGAGACAAATTCGTAAAGAAGGGAAGAATACGCTTGACACACACACATTGAGACAGCGGACAAGAGTAAGGTAAATTTCACATTCTCGGCTTCTGCGTCATGAAGTGGCTTCATATTCTTATACCCCAAACAGGGTATGCTGCTGAGGGGTCCTCAGGGCTTGTTACAGGTGAGTATGAGCAAATGCACTGCTCCCTGAAATGCATACCTTTCTACTTTATCTTATTTCCCTTCATATTCCATTTTGTGTTCCCAAATAAGAACTCGAGCATTCTTAGCCAAGAATTCTGGAATTAGAAAAATGAGCATTGGAGTAATTTTATGCTTATCAGAAAGCCACAACATGTAACATTTAGTCTTCCTTCCTTTGAAAAAAAAAAAAAAAAACCAAACCACAGACTATGCTGTGGTTGGTATAGGAAGTCCCTGTGGGGTATCTCCTGGGTGCCAATTATTTTTATCTTTCCATATCATGTTTTTATTTCATTTCATCAGTCAGTACTCATTTGTATAAGCTGATCTTTCCTCTTAAAGAATTACCTATTTCAGGGGCACCTGGGTGGCTCAGTCATTGGGCGTCTGCCTTCAGCTCAGGTTGTGATCCCGGGGTCCTGGGATCGAGCCCTGCATTGGGCTCCCTGCTCTGTGGGAAACCTGCTTTTCCCTCTCCCACTCCCCCTGCTTGTGTTCCCTCTCTTGCTATATCTCTCTCTGTCAAATAAATAAATAAAATCTTAAAAAAAAAAAGAATTACCTATTTCATTCAAGCTCTGAAAGTTTTCCCTCAGTTTTCTGTTTGGCTAGAGTGCTTTGCCTTCTGAATTTTCTAAATATTTTTCTTAATCCATCAAATCACTTTGCATAGATAGACCTAGTGTTCACTATTCTTAAAATATAAAATACTATGCTAATTTATTTTATGCTTGATTCTACCTTTGTCCTTTGGCATATTGAAAAGCATTCTGTACAAAGACAATAGCTGATTGGGAAATATTATGACTCATACATATTTAGAATACTGCCTAGTATCAGTATATTTTTATTTTGGCAATCATTCTTTACATTACAAAAAGGAGTGCTTTGTTAAATTCTTTTTTTTTTTTTGAAGTTCTGATAGGTCTTATCAACTTAGAAATCATAACCTAATGCCCCAGAAGTAGGGTATGTTCATCTCTGGTTACACCTTTCCTGGCCCTCTCAACCTCATATCTTATCATTTAACCTCTCATATTTGGACTCTTAATAAATGAGAACAAATTATTGGTGGGGTTAGATTGCTGTACATAAAAATATGCTAGGTGATAAAAGGGCAACAAAAACACGCACTCAGGACTATAAAGTAGGACCAGTGCTTGGTTATGTCTGGAGAATGTAGGTGCATTAGTTTAGGCATTTTGAACACTTCTGGGGCTTTAAATGGTATATAATATATTAGGGAAGGAAACTAAATATACTTATGTAAACTTAAATAGCAATATAAATCAAACAATAATCAAGGGAGTATAGAGCGTGTCAAAATATGTTCTGGAGGGGTACTTAGTTTAGATTGGGAGAAACTGCTTTATTGTGGAGTCATCAAGAAAGTTTGGATGGAGAGTTGCTAAGAATGACTGCAACATAGTGAGTAATAACATCAACTTTAGATCAAGACAGGCCAGGGTTTGAATTCTGGCTTTATGATCTTGAGCAAGTTATTTTGCTTCTCTGAGCTTTGGTTGTCTTCTGTTAAACTGGCTTAATAAAACTTACTTTGTAGATGTGTTGGAAAAATTCAATAAAATGAAGCATGTAAAACATTCAGCTTAGTTCCTGATACACAGTAAATGCTGACCAATGGTAGCTGTTATTAAGTTGGAGCTTGAATGATAGGTTGTATTTCCATGGTGGGAGTTGGGATTGAGGGAGTAGGAGAGACAGGACAGAAAAATAAAGGTAGAAGATCTTGCTGGTGGGGCAAAGGCATGAATAAGGATGAGAAAGCCTAAATATGCAGGTAAGTTTAAGAAGAATGTAAAGGGACCACACTGAAGATTTCTGGGGGGCCAAGGGTGTTACACCATCTATCTTGAACAGAGGCAATTTGCTTCAGATCACAAACCATTTGACCTTAGCAGGTGGCTTGGCAGCTTCCTTTTGAATGCCAAGATGCTGGTTTTTGGCAAGGTAAATATCCTATATTTATTTGGTTTCTTGCTTCACAGCACCATGGAGTGTCTTACACATTATATAGTTCTTTTATGACACACCTGTGAGGTAGGAAGAGCTGTGGATAAAAATGCCTGACGTGAACTAAATGGTCCACAGCAGGTGATTGTGCTGCGGAGATGGGCCTGGCTCCAGATTTCCTTCTTCCCAGAGCCTCTCTGTAAAAGCCCTTGTGGCCACTCATGGCGTTTCTCATTCCACATGTGCTCTGGGGGAGAGAGGAAGGAAGGGCATTGAGTACTGTCAGGACTCAAGCAAGAGGCTTCCAAGTCTTCTGCAAATGAGTCATGCAAACAGTTTACTTTACATATAGGGAATATGGATCTGTAATTATGAAAACACTTGCACATAATTTCCACAATAGCAAGGTGTCAATAAGCAGGTGCTTCCTTGTGTTTGCAAAAAGGTTCATCCCACTTCTAAAATGTTCATTTTTATGATATCTTTCACGTTTGACTTGTACTTTTCTTTGCACAGATCACAGATGTTTCTCCTTTTCCTCTGATGAATGACTAGGTGAGCAGAGATGGCAAACATCTTATGAAGCCAGGTAAATTTTGGAGAATGTTTGTATTCACCAAAGTCACAAAGCTGAGCAGGAAAGACCTCACTGGATTTTCCTCATTGTTTTGGGAGCAGCGAAAGGAGAACACTGGCTGAAGGAACACTGACTCTCATACAGGATTACAGAGGTGAAGGACTTACCTGGCAAGGATGCTCAGGGACCATCTGACTGATATTTCATTTTTACAGAAGAGAGTTGAAGCCAAGAGAATTCAAGTCAGCGATTCTCAACCTTGACTGCTATTGGCATCACCTGTGGAGATTTAAAAACAATTCTTTCTGGGCGCCATCTCCAGGGTCTCTAATGTAGCTGGTTTGGGGTGTGGTTAGAACACCTAGAGTTTTAAAACCTCCTCAGGTGATCTTCTGTGCAGCCCCAGATTGAAAGCCATTTTGTTCCATGAAATGTACAAGACCACATGTACTAATGAACTACCGTGCTCTCAATAACATATGTCAATATGAGCAGCCAAGATATGTCAATAGGAGCCCAGACTGCTAAATCTGGTGATTTCCTCAAGCCTCCAAACTTCATTCTGCAGATTCTTTTGTTCATCTTTCTGTTTGCATTTCTTTCGCAGCCATGTCACGTGGTCTGCTGTCTCTAAACTAGCAAAATCATGTTATCAAAAAAAGAGTTGATAAAGGCATCATTCTGCAGTGTAGCTGATGAATCTGTAATACCTACCCTAGCTGTGTTTATATTTTAACCAAAACCATAGGCCCTGCTAGGAAAAGCCTCCATGATAACTTTGAAATAATAACTCAGAGACAGTTACTCACTGTCTGTGAAGAGACAATCAGATTTTCTCTGTTAGTCTACAAGCTGGATCATCCAGGAGAGCTTCAAGGTCTCTAGCTGTAAACAGGTGGATATGCAAGCTTCTCTGGCCATTGCATCAGAGAACGAAAGGACTGTCACTTTGATTGCAAAAACCAGCATTCTTTCTTCTCAGTTTGGATGTTTTCTCCCTACTTCCAATCCTTCTAAACATGAGAGGGCCTGAAATCAGAGTATTTTTCCTGGAACAAAACTGAAGGATGCCTGGCTGTGCCTGGCCAAAGTGCGCCTCTTCGTGGGGTATGAAAATCTGGAAAACTGCATGAATTCTGCTGGCCCCATACCTGTACCTAAACCTAAGAAATCTGTTTTGTGCCTCCACTATGAGTTGTTTGTAGTGTTTGTCTTTAGCCTTTGCCTGATTCTGTCTTTCCATAAGGTTGCATTTAAGTAATTAGGCAATTATGAGAGCAATTTTGAGTACATTTTTCTCCTATAAATACTCACAGAAGGTCTAGATACCAATTTATTCATTGGTTGGAATTCCTACTGTCATTGTATTGTTGATTTTCTTCTCTAGGATAATAGCATTTGATTCTTCCTATAGTAGGATTATAGCTATTTATGGAATTATCTACTGGAAATATGCCCTTAAAAAAGATTTATCTCTTTATTTGAGGGGGGGTATGGTGGGGCAGAGAGAGAGAGGGAGAGAAGCAGATGCCCTGCTGAGCATGGAGCCTGATACGGGGCTTCATCTCAGGAGCCTGAGATCATGACCTGAGCAGAAATCAAGAGTCAGACAGTTAACCGACTGAGCCACCCAGTTTCCTCTGGAAATATGCTTTTATTACAGAATGAGATTTCAAGAGATGGGACAGAAAAAAAATGCAGGGAGGCTGAAATATAATTAGGAATCTTAGTTTTCACAACTCTGAGGAGACATTAATGTTTGGGTCCAGCTAGTGAATGCCCTGGGCTTGTTGTTGTCATTGAAATACCACATCCTAGAAGTTGGGAGAATGCTAAGAGTATGGTAGGAGTAAGGGCTGGACTCCCGGAGAAAGGGCAAAAGTGAAATAGACCTACCCCAACGAAGACTAACATCAAATGTGGCAGGATGAGGGTGATCCTCATTTTTATCCTCTGACTTACTTGTCTGCCAGATAAAAAGCTAATGCTCTATAGAAGATAACATACTCCAGAGCACCTATGTGGTATTGCTTATAATATCCAGTATACAATAAAAAAGAATTAGGCATGCAATGAAGCAGGGAATGTGACTAATAATTAGGAGATAAGATGGAAAAAAAAAAAGACCTAGATATGATGTAAATATGGAATATAGTTAGCAAGGAGTTCAAGATAACTATGAGTAAGATGTTAAAAAATAAAGGAAAAGATGGTCAAAATGAATAAAAAGATGGAATATTTCAACAGAGAATTGGAATCTATTAAAAGAATCCAGTAGAGATCTGGGTCTACAAAGTACGGTATTTGAAAGTAAGGTCTTTATGCCTGACATATGACTAATTAGTCTAGATTCTCATGGCAATTGTATTTATCTGCCACATAGTGATGGGAATAGAGAAACCATTAGGTATAGGCTGATTAATGACAATGAAATATAAGAGACTGGAGTTGCATAGGCAAAAGAGAAAATTCGTTTGTGAACTGTGCTAGATTTTGACCAATGAGATGAGACAACTATAAAACATGATGTTCAAATGACCAGAAATACATATTTAGTCTGTGCATTAGTTTGTTAGGGCTGCTGCAACAAAGTAACACTCCCAAGTTCCTTACGCAACAGAAATCACATGGCATTTTCCCTGTGTGTGTGTCTAAGTCCAAAATTTTTGCCCAAATTGATTGTAATTAAGTTGCTGTTGCTTTCTTTCTTTTTTTTTTAAAGATTTTATTTATTTATTTGAGAGAGAGAATGAGAGACAGAGAGCACGAGAGGGAAGAGGGTCAGACGGAGAAGCAGACCCCCTGCTGAGCAGGGAGCCCGATGCGGGACTCGATCCCGGGACTCGATCCCGGGACTCCAGGATCATGACCTGAGCTGAAGGCAGTCGCTTAACCAACTGAGCCACGCAGGCGCCCAAGTTGCTGTTGCTTTCAACCCAAAAACCTAATAATTGAAATAATTGGAACAAGATGCAAGCCTTTGAGACTTCAGCATACTTGGAAATGATCAGAAGGGAGCAAAACTTGGAGTTCCAGATGGACAAACCACTTGTTTCCTTGGGAGTCAAAGGAAGGAAGAGCAAGGAGTCTGGAATGAGCTGGAGGAAAAGAATGGTGGAATTAAGAGGAAGATTGATTTTGGGGGACAATCATGAAGGAGAGGCCAAACTTCAGAGTCTAGTTATTGGACTGGATTCTGAACTAAGGACACTCTAAGATCTATCTCCATATGAGATTCTCTAACTTGGTCACATTAAAGAGCTATTATTGCATGTTGGTTTCTATTGTAATTTGATGCTATCTATGCTTATACAGGTAGTTCTCAGCTGCCTTGTAAGTCAGCTCTATTTCCTTTTTTTTTTTTTTTAAGATTTATTTATTTATTTGAGAGAGAGAGAGAGACAGAGAGGGGAGGGGCAGAGGGAGAGGGAGAGATAGAATCTCAAGCAGACTCCTCGCACTGAGCATGGAGCCCAGCGGGGGGCTTGAGGCAGGGCTCAATCCCACCACCCTGAGATCATGCCTGAGACAGAACCTAGAGTGAGACGCTCACAGACTGAGCCACCCAGGCACCCCAGCTCTATTTCCTTTTTAAATCATATTTTCAACAGTAACGATGTGCCGGGAAGATGATGTTCACATCCACATCCCGGCCCTGTAGCTATTACTGGGTCTCTAGATCTTCTACACCGGAAAATATGTCAGTGCAAATTAAACTAGTATTCTTAAAAAAGCCTTGGATTTTCTTTAAACTCTCTCTGTAGTGAAGAATAACCCTTGCCCAACAGAGGTCTGCCCTCTGCCCTCCGCTTCTGGGAGGTAATCTCTAAACCCTTGCAATGCCATGCCTGATAAGAGTCTTTGTGGCACTGGAGGTTATGGGATTTCAGAGGTTTCACAGCCTCTGAATTTCCAGATAGTCTGACAGAATTTCTGGATAATCTAACAATGTTATTTGTGGTAGGAATTTTGAGTCGCCCAGTATCAGCTTGATCCCAGACTACCTGGAAACTGAGGTCAGCCATGTGGGCAGTCGACCATAGAGCCTGAATAAAGACTCTGGATGCCAAGGCTGGGGTGAGCTTCCCTGGTTCGGCAATACTCCATATGTATCATCATATATTGCTACTGGAAAAGTAATGCTGTGCGTGACTCCATGGGGAGAGGACAACTTGAAGCTTTGTGTTTGGAACTTTCCCAGATTTTGCCCTATGTGCCTCTCTTGGCTGATTTTAATCTGTATCTTGTAACCTAACCTAATCTGTATCTTTTTAAAAAATATTTTATTTATTTATTTATTTATGTGTGTGTGTATGTGTGTGAGAGAGAGAGAGAGAGCGCGCATAGCAGGGGGAGCAGCAGGCAGAGGGAGAAGCGGGCTCCCTTGCAGGGCTCGATCCCAGAACCCTGGGATCATGACCTGAGCCAAAGGCAGACACTTAACTGACCGAGCCACCCAGGCATCCCTAACCTAATCTGTATCTTAAACCATAACCATGAGGCTAAGGGCTTCCAGTGAGCTCTGTGAGTTTTTCTAGTGAATTATTGAAACTAAGGGTGGCCTTAAGGACCCTCGAGTTTGCAATTGGTCAGAAGTCAGGGTTACTGGTGGACTGCCTTGTAACTTCACACTCTTTAAAAAAAAAAGTAAATAATTTATAAGTGGTGTTTCTATAATTACTACTAGTGACAATTCACCAGTGAAGAACTGCTAATTTAAGCCACTGGCTTGAAGATAACGCTGGTCGTTGCTCGTTTTGAGGAAGAGGTTTAAAATTTGTGGTTTAAAATAACTGGCAATTCCTCTAAGTACTGAGGTATTCGTTCAGTCAACAAATATTTGCTGAGCACCTCACTCTATGCCTTAAATACACAGTCCCTTACGTAGAGATAATTCCTAGATTTTAAAGAAACTTGACAATAATGGCTAACAGAGAAATCTGATTCAATTTGAACAAGGATTAGTTTGCTAACAGAGACAGATACATCAAGGCCGTCAAGTCCATTTTGTCGTAATGGTCAAAATTGTGATATTCGGAACCAAGTAAGCCTGGGCTGACTACCTAACATGATTTTTCAGTATGCTTACTGTGATATTCTTTGCAATTTTTTGCACTTTCTCACTTTCCTCATCTGTAAAATGGAAATAATATCCAATCATCTGTAAAATGGAAATAATACCTACTTTTGCTCTTTCTCACTTTCCTCATCTGTAAGATGGAAATAATAACTACTTGTTGTAAAGATAAGGCGGCACGATGTATTAAAAGATCACATAATCAATACCTGTTATCTATTATTATTATTGTTAATATATGTATCCTTTAATGAACTATTTAAAAAAAAATGAGCGTGAGGGGATGTTGCTTCCCAGCATACCTACATTTATATTCGTGGCCACTTAGTTCCTTGGTCCCAGGAGCTATTAGGGCACCAAGGGGACAGCTGTGCAGATCCAGTTTTGAACTGTCTAGTGTAGCAGAAAAGCAAATGAACAGGTTAGGGGTTTATTTAGTAGAAGTCACTTCAATTACAGCTGCTTTCGCTGCCTTTTGTTTTGTAAGTAAAATAGCGGAGAGTTTTGGCTGTTGTGTATTCAGGGATACAAAGCCCCAGAGAAGGTGAGATTGGATCTTGTGATCTCATGGCTGTTAGGCAGGGGGAGGATTGAGAAGCAGCTGGTGAGAGTAAAATATTCATTAGTTTAGTCTGTAGCAACAATCACACGTTTAGATGGTTTCTCAGCTGGGGTAGCTCAAGCTCTGCCCCCAGACATTTTAATTGTACAGAATATATTGAATGGGCAGGACTACACAGAGCTTTGGTAAATTGTTTATTTCTGAGGTTTTCTTCATTCTCACGAAAATGCATATTAGACGTTAGTCTACCCAGTTAAATTTATGGGATAGAGAGAAGTGACAACATAACATTAAAAGCTAACATCTTATAAAGCTAGAATACTTTTCCTTGTGTACATTAAAAAAAAAAAAAGAGGCCATGTTCTCCAACATGGAACGGTCCGCACACCCCTGCTTTTGAGCAGTTTAGCCATTTTGGCTCAGTGCGCTAATCTCTTCCAGGTAATTATACCGTGCATTGATGTCACACCTTGGGCTCTTCCCTCTTACTCGCAGAATGAATAAATCCTGTCGGCTAGCAGAATAGATTATATTCTGCTCATTTTAAGTCAGTTACTCAAAGTCACAAGGCTAGACCACGGCAGGGCTCAAAGATTTCACACTAGTTCCCTCCTCAGCGGACCCGCAGTCCCCAGACTGCAGCTTGAAGTAGAGTTGCATGGGAAGCTTGTTGAAAATGCACATGCTTGGGTGTGAGACACAGACGTGCTGATTCACAATGTCTGGTGCAGAACCTGAAGTCTGCATTTTTAACAACCACACTCGGTAATCCTGAAATAGGTGATTGTAGAACCACAGCAGAGGGATCACATAGGAAGTCTTCCAGTAGCGAAAGCTACAGGTTGTCTCCGCGTCCCTTCAGCATCATGTGCAATGGGGAGTTAGTGCCATTTCCTGTGGCATGGAAGAAAATAGAGCTGCTTTCTCCAAAAGAAAAGTGATGTTTTCTTTTCTCTGCCTTGCTCATGCCACTGTGAGGTTTGCATCTAACACTGGAGAATTTTAGGTGGAAGCTAAGCTTTACCCTTGGGATCCCCAGGAGTGGCTTCTATTAGTGGTGTTCATACTGCATTAGGGAGTGAACATGAATATGATAGAAGTAAACCAAAGCTTCAACCATGAAATGTTCCTCTTTCTGGACAATCTGCGAATGCCCTCTGTAGCCACTGATGAAATGCCATGGCCTGACCCCGTTCCTGCTTTGTGTCTGGTCCCATCGGCTCCTTTGGACCTCTGCAAGTAGTTCCCAGGAAACAGACAACATGCTAACCTTTCTGAAGACCCACTGCTCCTTCCCAGAAATGCCGAAGCAAGTCATCTCATGAGAATACAAAATTGCTTCTGGGGTCATTCTGGTCATCAGTCTCCGGAGGACAGCAGTTTCTGCAGCAATTTGACACTCCTACCTTGTGCTGAAGTGGGAAGCTGCCACCTTTCTTTATATTAAGGACAATTCAGCCTTTGGCATGAACTCATGTGGTCTCCTTTTTAACCTCCGGTTTTTCTGGTCCTAATGGGAAATGCTTTCTTTTCACAGTGCAAGTGCTAGATATATAGTGTCAGAATAAATCTCATGGTCTGTGGGACTCCCAGGAACTATAATTGTGTCACAGAAACAACAAAACATGCTAATGAAGCAGGTTTTATTTCCATTGGTAAATAGTGTGCACACATATAAGTTTCCTGTAAACTAACAAAGATGATACATTAAGAAATGTCTTGGCAATTTCAGAATCATGTGATTGTATTTAATCTTCTTATTAGGAAAATGATGGGGGTTAGAATGGAAGAGGGGTTAGCAAACCTATTCTGTAAAATATTTTAGGCTCTGCAGGCCATATAGCCTCTTATAATTACTCAGTGGTGTTGTTGAAGCACAAAAACTGCCAGAGACAAAACATAAATGAATGGGCATGGCTTTGTTCCACTAACTCTTTATTTACAAGAACAGGTGGCAGACTGTGTCTGTCCTATGGGCAATAGCTTGCTGACTCCTGGACTCAGTAATCTTTCCTACCTCCCTAATTTTGTAATTCTGTTCAAGCAAACTACAATCCAACTGTCACTTGGTTACCCTCTGATTAAGATCTATAGCGCTATCCATTTCTAATTTGGTCTGCCAAAGACCACTGGAATTAGAACTAATACTAATATTTATTTAAAAACTCTTGTGCTGTATGAAAATATTTTTCAAATGGTAATTAATTGAATTCTCTCAAACCTAAAAAAATGGCACAATTATTATGATCTGCATTTACGGATCTGGGACACTGAGGCCAAGAGAAATAATAAGGGAATTATTGTATGTGTCCACAGTAAATGGTACAATTGGGAATCGAGTGTAAGTGTGTATGTTTTTAGAACCTGAATCGTAAACACCACACTCTAGACTGCTTTATGTGGGGGTAGGATATTTTTATATCCCAAAGAGTTAGCATGTGTGCTAATCCCTTGGGGGGAATGAGTGGAGAGCAATAATGAGGGAAAAGGGAAAAAAACCCAGGGAGATGGCAGCCATGGAAAAGGGTTTTTTTTTTATTAAAGATTTTATTTATTCATTCAATAGAGAGAGAGCACAAGTAGGCAGAGCGGCAGGCAGAGGGAGAGGGAGAAGCAGGCTCTGTGCCGAGCAGGGAGCAGGACGTGGGGCTCGATCCCAGGACCCTGGGATCACGACCTGAGCCGAAGGCAGACGTTTAACCGACTGAGCCACCCAGGCACCCAAAAGAGGGGTTTTAATAGGTGGGTCTACAATGTCAAATGTGACAGAAGCTGAGGCAGAGAACTGAGAAGAAACCACTGGATTTGCAAACGAGAAAGTGTCTGGGGACTCTCAGACCCCCAGCGAGTGGGGCCAGGGGCCAGGTTACAAGAGAAATAATATGGGATAGTAAATGTCATTTTAGAAACTTGGCAATATAGTGGAGAGAAATGGGATGTTGCTTCCAACTCCCTCCATAGGGCGCTTCAAGAAAACCAGCTAAGATATACGTATCCTTTCATATGTCGATCCTTTCATAGCTTGGCTAGGTTGCCTGGGAGTTAAACCTCAAGATTTACTCCTACCGAGTGCAGCGGGAATTCATTCACCGGTGTCGAACCCAGTCAGTGAGTGACGGCCAGGCACTAAGGCTTCCTTCCTGGGGGCTGGGAATATTATGTCAGCATCACTGAGCTCCTTATTCTTTTATGTTCTGAGCAAGATGAAATTAAGAGCCCAGCTTGCTGGGAAGTTAGTTCACTGTGTCGTACAGATCTAAGAACTGTTGGAGTGACTGTTGTTCCCGAAAACATGGGTGGTATTGGAGTAACAAGCAGTTTTGTTGATTTTGCTTTTCTCATAAAATAGGAGAAATGGATCAATTCTGGCAGAGCTGTCTTTCTGTCACTAAAGAGAAATAACTCCAAGGGCCAGAAAAATAAGAAGACAGTGTGTTTATGTCAATCCCCAAATTAGAAAACTATCACTGGCTGAAGCTCCTAGCTGTGTTATTGCTCACTACAGCCTTCTGAATGGGGGCTGGGACCTGGTGCTAACTCGCAAGAGAGTTGGCCTCTTTTGCAAAAATCTTTAAATTGAACAACTGCTTTCAAAACAGATCGTCTATGGGGTGCCTGGGTGGCTAAATCGGTTAAGCGTCTGATTCTTGATTTCAGCTGGGGTCATGACCTTGTGGTTGTGAGATGGAGTCCAGCATCCAGCTCCGCACTCAGCATGGAGCTTCTCCCTGTGCCCCTTCCCACCCCTGCTCTCTTTCTCTCCCTCTTTCAAATAAATAAATCTTAAAAAAAACAAAAACAAAAACAGATTGTCTATAATGCCAAACTTAAAACAACTTATTTTGAATTTTAAAAGAATCATGTGGAACACTTTAAGACTACATAAATATCTTGGGTGATCCAACATGGAAATCTGAGTGAAGGTCAAAGTTCTTTTATGATATTTCGAGATGTTTAAAAACAGGACTTTGAAAACAGAGGAAACTATGGGTTATCTGTATTAACCCTAGTGATATTCATGAATAATGGGCATTGACCAATAATCTCAAACCTTAATTAGCCATTACACAAGGTTCAGTTTCCAAGAAAAGTGAACATTCTATCAGAGTGGCTAATAAATTGCAAATTCATATAATTCCACATATTAAAATTTTATTTTTCCATTTGACAATGCTGATTTGTGACCTGCTCAAAAAATTGTTTCTAGAAACAAAGAGGTAGGGCAAACGATCTGAATACTTTGTTCACTAAGCTCTGTAACTGAGGCTTGGCTACAATAACATGTAATGCAATGATTTAATGAACACATTGGTGGTTGAATGCAGTTTTTGGTATTTTAGGAGATATGATTGTTTTCATCTGCCCTTAATTATAATTTTTCTTGTACTTATTTCTTACTTAATCTTTAAAAAGGAATTAAGAAAACTTTTTTCAATATTGTAGTAGGTCATAATTAGTTCATTATGGAAGAATCAGAGTATAATTATTAAAACTTTTGGTTCCTTTTATTTATCTTTATAATATTTATTCAGTTTTGAATTCAAAAGACCTTTAACTAGTTCTACTGCTAATGCTAAGTGCCAATAGTTACTTTCTCTTAGAAATGCAGACTAAGATATTTATCATAGTGGATTCAAATGTTGCCTGATTAGATTCTCCTGATTTTCTCTGCAGGTCATTCTTTATCTGATTAATGAAGACCTTTAGTTTTAGGAAACGTTGGCTTGGTATGTAGCGTCTGACACAACGCCTACCGCGCACACAGTAGGTACCTAGTAAATGATTTTGCATTTATATTCTTTTGAATAGTCTTCTTTGTTTTTTTTGGCTTTAACTTCATTTTTTTTTCAAGTTAAATCTAGTTTGACCCAATATTATAGACAACCAAGATTCCTCTGCTCTGTATTAGTTGCACTTAGGTATTTGCCTACTTAGCTTGTTGACACTGGGATTGACTATAGAAGTGAGCAAATCACCCATTTATTAAAATGCTTATTATTTTTATGGTTTCATGTAAAGAAATTAAATCAAACAAACTCTAAAACTCACAGCTGGCCTGTGTACATCTCTAGAATAAGAAAGTATTTCTGTTATTTTATTTCAATTCTTAGGGTAAAACTGACTTTTTGAGAATCTGTTCACTATTCTTTTTAGGATAAGTCATGAAAACTTAGAATATAAATATAGTTGACTTATAATCACTACCTACTAGCAATTTCTCTCATATTGAGACAGTTTCATTTGTATTAAATGTATGAAATTCATAATTATATGCATGGATATTTAATTAATTAAAAAACTGATTACTGAGGCTTTCCTATTTATTTTGAAAAACAGAAATTTATTCCAAGTATTTAAATGTGTTGAAACATGAACCTTCTCAGGCTCTTGCTAGGATATTGCAGACAAAATAATACTGCTACTTGCTTGAAGAATCTTGTTCTTGCTATGAGAGCAATTAAACAGAATTGCCAGAAGAAATAAAATATTTAGAATCATCTTATATTGAAATAAGTCTTTTATAGTTCCAACTAATATTAAATTATAAGTCACCAAGACTATACTTATCATGGCAAGCATTGAGTAATGTATGGAATTGTCAAATTAATATGCTGTACAGCTAAAACTAATATAACATTGTATGTCAATTATTCTTCAATAAAAAAAGAAATTAAAAAATTTTAAGTCACCAAATCCAAGTATATTTGTTATAGTAAAGTTTAAACTCCAGATTTTAAATCACGATGAGAATTATCATAGAAGGAAGCAGAACTTTATTTCTGAAAATATCAAATATAGTAACTTTTTAAAAATTATGCTCAGTTAACCAGCATATAGTACATCGTAAGTTTTTGATGTAGTGTTCAAGATATGGTACCTTTTTTTTGGTGAGACAGCAGAGTAAAAGTTCTCAAAATTAATAGTTTCTCTATAAAAAAGATTATCATTAATATTTAAGAATTTCTGTGTCTTATTTTGTTCATGTATTAAAATTGCTTGTCATTCACTTTGTTATAGAGATAAAAGATAAAAGGGCAATTTTAAATGTGATTGATGGCAATATTCACTTGATGTAGACAACTTATGTTGACATCACTGAAAATTAAGCATCCTTCCAAACATAATTAATTTCTGAACTGTTAGAATGTTGTTCTTTATTTAGTACTTGTTATGAGCTGAATGTATCTCTCCCTGCCAACCCCCAAGTATATTTGTTGAAGTCCTAACCCCTAGTGCCTCAGAATGTGCATGTATTTGGAGATAGGGTCGTTAAAGAGATTTTTAAAATGGGGTCTTTAGGGTAGGCCTTAATCCAGTATGACTTGTGTCCTTCCAAGAAGAGGAAATTAAGACACAAACACTCACAGAGAAAAGGCCACGTGAAGACACACGGAGACGAGCCGAAGAGAGAGAGGCCTCCGAAGAAACCAACCCGGCCAGACCTTGATCTTGGACTTTTAGCTTCCAGAGCTGTGAGAAAATAAATTTCTGTTGTTTAAGCTACCCAGTCTGTGGCACTTGGTTATGGAAGCCTAGCAAGGTGATCGAATACAGCTATAACTATGGAAATTTCAAGACAAATATCTTCACTTTTCTGAGAGGTTTTATGCATTCCAGCCCTGGTGGTTATAAACCTTATCTTAGTCTGCTTCTCTATATCCTCTGACTCCTGGTTAGGTAGACAGAGAGGGAGTGTTACAATGGATGGTGGGAATTTGATGTGTTCCAGAACATCTGAGCACGGAATCCATTGTCTTTATAGCTCCATGATTTTGTATAAGAAGTAAGTCCGACTGTGTGTACACACTCGCGTGTACATGTATATGAAGGGGGGTGTGTGTAGTGTGTGTATTGAAGAGGCACTAGAGTGCACTGATTAAGGAGTACAGACTCTGAAAGCCGGTGGAGTCAAACTTTCTGCGCCACATTTATTAACTGTGATCTTCGGTGAGTTCTCTCACCTCTCAGGTCTTCATATTCCTTGTCTGTTAAATGGGGTCGGCTATAGTCCCTACCTCATAGGGTCGTTTTGAGGATTAACTGGTTTGAGTATTTAGAATAGCTCCTGACACCTAGTAAGTGCTGGGTACGTGTTAACTATTATTACATGCATTTTTTGCAGGTGGCTTCAAGTGGAACAAAATTTATAGTCCCCATGATTAGTGAGAAATGAAATATATAGTAAGTTAAAATGTCTATTTTGTTAGGGGCACCTGGGTGGCTCAGTCGTTAAGCGTCTGCCTTCCGTCCAGGTCATGATCCCAGGGCCCTGGGATCGAGCCCCGCATCAGGCTCCCTGCTCTGCAGGAAACCTGCTTCTCCCTCTCCCACTCCCCCTGCTTGTGTTCCCTCTCTCGCTGTGTCTCTCTCTGTCAAATAAATAAATAAAATCTTTAAAAAAAAAGTCTATTTTGTTAAATTAGAGAAGAATGCACTTCTTTCTTGACTTCATTAGTTTTTTCATACATTTAAATAAATCTTGGTTTGAATTTTGCTTTCTTCAGCCACCAGCTTCCATGATTTTGGTCAGCTTACCTGATCTCTCAGCTCATAAGCTTTAGTTTCCTCAACTGTGAAATAAGGATAATGATCTCTACTTTATAGACTTATTGTGGATTCATGAAACAAAACAACAGATTTGAAGAACCCCGCGTGGTGCCTGGAAGGGAGTAGGTGCTAAACACCTGTTGCCTTCTCTTCCATCCTTAAGGTCCCCTAAATCTAAATACGATATTAAGGTTATACGCTCCAAGAAGGCAATCAAGGTGGGAGAAATGGGAAGGCGCTTAGAGATGAAGCTGAACTGTTCGGGAACAGGTGGAGGATGGGGGGGGCGGGGGGCGGATTGAAGAGAAGACTACAAATTCCCTGTTTCCTGCTCTTTCCACATCAATAAGTTGTCCTCCTAACATACAGGCTTCTGCTTCTCTTTCCTCACTCCCACATGAGGGAGAATAGCGTGTAATACACTCTCAGTGGTTTTAATACACGATCAGGTAGAGATTGGCTGAGGAAACCAGATCATGGTGAGGACTGGGCAAGGGTGTTATTGTTTTTCCCATTCTTACAAATGTGAACATGTTTTATGTTTCATAGGATTAGGGCCATCAGCCTTTTGGAAGTCGATGACTTATGTGCTGGTACTTCCCTTGCCCTTTGAACCATTGCTTTATGGCCTTAGATTTGCTGCTTTTTCCCTACCTCCCTTACTTATTAATTCATGGCACCCACAGTCAACCGAGGGAAAAATGCATCTAGCTCACTTTCCTCTCTGAATCCAGAACTGACACATCCCCTCTGCAGCATTTGGCACAGTGGCTGACTTCTATGGGTTTCTCTTTTGCCAGTAGAATTTATTAGCCAATTAATTCCCATTTTAATCTCTTTATGACCCTAACATGTTGAGGAGAAGTAAGAGTCAATTGATAAGATTAGGAATTTTTAAGTAATATAAATCCAGTCCACACAAATTTCAGCCCTTTTTCAAGGGAATGCAAAACTCTGATAAGGCTGAAAATGACTTGAGAAGAAAAGCTTGAAAGTCTTACAAGAGTCCAGATGATGGCAGCAGAGAATGTGTGAGAAAAGCTCAGGAGCAATAATGGCTTAAAAACATGCTCCGAACATGTTGCAAGTAGTTGTAAAACTACTAATTATTGATGACAGCTAAAATAAGGAAACTGGTTAAGGAACTGAGCTTTAGTACTAGAGATGCCTGACTTTGAGTCATTGCCATTGTCAATTTGGGCAAGCCAATTAACTTTTCTAAGTCTTGTTTCCTCATTTGTAAAGTGGGGATAATAATAGTTATAGGATTGCTTCAGGATTAAGAGAGATAATGTATGTAAAAGCTTTAGCCTATGCCTAGAAAATTGCAAGTACTTACCGAGAGGGAGAAAGAGAGAAAGAGAGATGAGAAGGTGGAGAATTATGTAAAAAAAACTAGCATCATATTTCATAATAAAGTTTCTATAACATATTCTAAACCAGAGTGGGACTACAGGAGAAAGGGAAGCAGTCAGCTCTTGGGTGCAGGCAAAAAGGAGATGCATTGCCTGTAGAGAGTTTTTTATTTTATTTTATTTTATTTTATTTTATTTATTTTATTTTTATTTAGCTTTTTATTTTAATTCCAGTGTAGTTAACATACAGTGTTATGTTAGTTTCAGGTGTACAATATAGTGATTCAACAATTCCATGCATCACTACTTAGTGCTCATCATGTAGAGAGTTTAAAAACAATAACAACTAAAATCAGTCAACTCTCAAACAGTTAAAAAAATCAGTCTACTTTTTAAAAATCACTACACACCAGGGGCGCCTGGGTGGCACAGTCGGTTAAGCTCTTGATTTCAGCTCAGGTCATAATCTTAGGGTTGTGAGATTAAGCGCTGCATTGGTCTCTGTTCTCAGCCGGGAGTCTGCTTGAGATTCTCTCCCTCTCCGTCTGCTCCTCCCTTGCTTGTGTGTACGTGCTCTCTCTCTCAAATAAACAAATCTAAAAAAAAAAAATTACTGTGCACCAATTCTAAATCATGCTAGTGTTAAAAATAGTCTGTCTTTTTTTTTTTTTTTGGTAAGCAATGTCTATTTTTATTTTTTTAAGTTTTTATTTAAGTTTTATTTTATTTAAATTCCAGGTAACGAACAGTGTAATATTAGTTTCAGGTGCACAATACAGTGATTCAATACTTCCATACAATACCCTGTGCTCATCAGGACAAGAGCACTCCTCAGTCCCTGTCCCCTATGTAACCTATAATCCTACCCACCTCCCTATGGTAACCATCAGTTTGTTCTTTATAGTTAAGAGTCTGTTTCTGGTTTGTTTCTCTCTCTTTTTCCCCTTTGCTCATTTGTTTTCTTTCTTAAATTCCACATATGAGTGAGATCATATGGTATTTGTTGTTCTCTGACTTATTTCGTTTAGTATAATACTCTCTAACTCCTTCCATATTGTTGCAAATGGCAAGATTTCATTCTTTTTTATGGCCAAGTAATATTCCATTGTGTATCTATATACACCACAGCTGCTGCTGCTACTTTTTAAAAAATTTTATTTATTTTTTAAAAGATTTTATTTTATTTATTTATTTGGGCGAGAGTGAGCAAGAGAGCACAAGAGGGGGTAGGGTCAGAGGGAGAAGCAGACTCCCTGCCGAGCAGAGAGCCCAGTGCGGGACTCGATCCTGGGACTCCGGGATAATGACCTGAGCCGAAGGCAGTCGCTTAACCAACTGAGCCACCTAGGCACCCTGCTTCTTCTTTTTTTTTTTTTTTAAAGGTATAACTTTTATTATTTTAGGACAAGCAAGGGGAACATAATATAACATTCAAAAGTAACCATTTGCAATTTCAACATAGTTTAGTTGATTTCTTATATATCCAGATATATTCTCACATAGGCCAACACAGTTTGACTAAAGTTAACTTCAATAAAATGACAACTTAATCCGCCCTGAAATAATTGGTGGTTTAAACCTCAATGTCTCTTTCATGCAAGTACAAAGTCAATACCACATCTTCATTATCCATTCATCAGTCGGTGGACAACTGGGCTGTTTCCATAGTTTGGCTATTGTAGATAATGATGCTTTAAACATTGGGGTGCATGTATTCTTCTAAATTAGTATTTTTGAATTCTTGTGGTAAATATGTAGTAGTGCAATTGCTGGATCATAGGGTAGCTCTATTTTTAGCTTTTTGAGGAACCTCCATACTGTTTTCCAGAGTGGCTGCCCCAGTTCACATTCCCACCAACAGTGCAAGAGGGTTCTCCTTTCTTTGCACCCTTGCCAGCATCTGTGGTTTTTTTGTTGTTGTTGTTGTTGTTGTTGATTTTAGCCTAAAATACTCTTTCTTATGGAAACTCCTCTAAACTGAATTTTTTAAAAGACCCTTTATCTTCTGGCCTTGACCTGCCTTGCCTTCTATACTTCTCTCTCACTGACTCATTCTTTCCAGTCCTATTGGACTAATTGTTCAATGGAGATGCTCTGCACATTCCTGCCTCCATTTTGATTGTACTGTCCCCACCACTTGAAATGACTTGTTCATTTCTTCTCATTTATCTAGATATTACTTTTACTTCATGGGCTCAGGAGAAGCCTATGTTTCCCAGGAAGCCTTCCCCATCTGCTGGATTCCCACAAGGATCCCTCCCTTGTTGTGCATGTAGTTATTTTGACATGTAGCATCTGCTGTCTTGTAAAGGAGGGGCTCATTCAGGAAGCTGGTACTTATTTCCATACTCTAGGCCAGCTTTTAAGTTCTGCTATCATCTGTACACTTGGTGCTCACAACTGTGCTTGGAGTTTCAGCTCTTCTATTTCACTAAATAAACACAACTGGTGGGTATCTTATATTTTGAACTTCCTTGGAGAGATGTATATGTTAACTTTAACAGTGTATATAATGTAATATCAATCAACAGTAGACATTTAAGAAATAAGACATATGATTATACTGGGATTTGGAAACAAGTGACTGAGGCCTCCCAGAACTGAGATTAGTCTGGAAGGTCCCATGTATGAACTCTAAATTCCAGATTCCACTGAAGAACTTTTTCAGTCATTTTCTGTGGGAGCTGGAATAATTTCATCTTTTCTTTACTGGTGCAGAACCTAATGCAAGTTTTAACATGTAATGCCCATTCTCGTGGATTGCATGAAAAATACTGGGTCTTTGAACTTGAGACTTAACCTTGCATCTATATATATTCTAACCAGCTTCTACAAACAGTATGCTATCAACATTTACCTTGACATCCCAAGAGACAAATAGTTTTTATCAGGGCATATTAGGAAATGAACTAAAAATGAATTGAGAAGATCATTAAAAAAATGTAAAATGTCAGTGTAAAATATCTTTCTTCACATTTTTATATTCAGTATGTTAGTCTTTTACCATGAGACTTTGTGAAAAACCTGACCGGATCTGGGATTACAGGCTCAGTATCCAGAAGTAGAGGAATCTCAAAAGTTCTGGGACTCTAACAGGTGCTCTGGGAAGAAGGAAGCCTTTCTGGGCTGAGGTGGCTTCTGCTCAGAAGAAATTCTGGACAGGTGGTTTGTGTTCATTTCCCTCAGACTCTAGTGAAGTTGGACCTGGGTGTTCAATCTCTCATCACTTGAGGTGGGAAGATGAGGAGAACCCAGTCTTATCTCATTACCGATGAGAAATCACTATCTTAGTTGTTTTGTGAGCCGCATTCTGGGAGCAAACCAAAGTTTGTCATTACCAAAGGTACAAAGAAAATGTGGTAAGGGAGAACTTGGCAGATATCTGTAGCTGTTTGAAAGACTTTTATATAAAAAATGACTTAGACTTATTCTGTATAAACCCAAGGAATAAAATGAGGAACAAGTGTAATGGACTTCAGTTCAAAATAAATAGGAGAAACTTTCTAACAATCAATTGTCCACATATAGAATGGAGTGTGGTGTTGATAACTGTTCCTATGATGTGAGATATTCACATAGTGGGAATTCTGTGGGATGTTCAAGTGTCAATGAATATGAATAAATGAATTCTAATTCTCCTCCTTATCTGTAGTCTCTAGTTTTGTGATTCTGCCATTTCTTTTCCCAAATCTGTTGATTAGCCAGTCAGAATTTTTCGAGCATGTCAAATTCAAATGAATCAACATGAAAAGTGAGTTATTTTTTCCTTTCTCTCTTTCCTACTCTCATTATTATTGTAGACTCTGGTCTTATCTTCTAACTTCGATCAGGTAAGGATATGGAAGGAACAAGCCGTCAAGTACAAAAGTATATGGTATTAAAATATTCAGCATATTAAAAAAATCACATGGGATTTTGGAAGACTATGCACAGAATTTCACTTTTTTTTTTTAAGCTTAGAGAGAAATGCAGTCTTGTAATGAAGTCTTAGGTGGCATATGAAATGAACAATCAGGAATTTGGCTCTCCTGTTCTGCTTCCCTCTCCATGGGAAGCTCTATTCATATATTGAACAGTTCTCTTCCCCAGCCTACACAGTCCCAAGAGAGGGATTTAACGAAAAATTAGTGGGAGGCACGAGTGCTCTGTCTATTCTGCCTTCTTTTCAGGGGGCGAAAGAAAATTGCAAGCTTCTTTGGGTGCCGGACTCCTATATTCTCTGCAGGTGCCATATTTGCATTTTCCTGCATGACAAGAAAAAAAGAAAAGACTCCCCTTCCTTTTTAAAGTGGGATTTGTAGGCTTTGCAGTGAGGTGGTTTGAAGATCCTCAGAGGAAGGTAGTATAAAGTCTTTCATATGTTATTCAAACCACTGGTTCTGAGGAAGAATGAAGTGTAATTTTATTAGTCTGTGTCCAATCAGGAAACAGAAACCACACAGTAATTAGTAATTTGAAAAGGAAAAGTTAAATAAAAAGAATTGTTGACTGTAACAGAGGATTGGAGTAATGAGAGATTAATTAATATAAAGCAAAGATAGCTCGAAGGAATATAAAGAATATAAGAATATATATATAAGGAACTTAAAAATAGTAGAAACTGTTCTCAGTTTGATTTCTGCTCTTTTCCTTACTATTTCTTTCCTTATGCTTGGTTTGGGATTACTTTCCTCTTTTTCTAGTTCTTAAATTGGAAGCTTGGACTATTGACTTGAAATTTTTCTTCTTTTCTAATATGAGTATTTAGCACTATGAATTTCCCTTAAGTACTACTTTAGGCTCATCCTACACATTTTGATATGCTGTGTTTTCACTTTCATTCAATTTAAAATCTTCTTTAATTTCCTTTGTGACTTCCACTTTCACTCATGGGTTTGGGAACATACTGTTTCTTTGTTAGCATTTTGGGATTTTTCCAGATAGCTGTCATTGATTTCCAGCTTACTTAATGATGGTCAGGGAATATATTTTGCAAGATTTCAATTCTTTTATTTTGTTAGGATTTGATTTATGGCCCAGAATATTGTCTATATTGATGACTATAGAGTTTACTATATATATTTAATCAGTTAGACCCTATGTTTAAATTATGTTATACAGCTTAACACAGTGTGAGGACCTTACAACAGTATATTCCAATTCCTTTCTCTCATTCTTTGTGCTATTGTTGAGATATGTTTTATTTTCTGTATACTATAAGCACACAATTCATGCTATAAATTTTGCCTTAGGCAGCCAATTTTAGAACTACAAAAAAAAAAGGAATTTTGTGTTCATCTTAATTTATCCCATTTTCAATATTCTTCATTTCTTCCTATAATTCCAGGTTTTTGTGTGGCATTATATTCATTTTTCCTGAAGAACTTCCTTTATCATTTCGTTGTAGTATAACCGGCTACTAGTCTGCTAATGATAATTTATCTGTTTTTGCTTTTCTGAAAAAGTCCTTATTTCTCCTTCAGTTTTGAAAGGTATTTTAATTAGGTACAGGATCTCAGGTTGACAGGTTTTTTGTTTGCTTCCTTTTAATACTCTAAAGATATCATTCCATTGTTTTCTGGCTTGCAAGGTTTCTGACATGAAGTTTGTTATAATTCTTACCTTTATTCTTCTGTACGTAATATGTCTTCTTTCTTTGCATTCCTTCAAAATTTTCTCTTTGTAATTGGTTTTCTATGGTTTTTTTTTTTTAAGATTTTATTTATTTATTTGACAGAGAGAGAGAGAGAGATCGCGAGAGCGGGAACACAAGCAGGGGGAGTGGGAGAGGGAGAAGCAGGCTTCCCGCTGAGCAGGAAGCCTGATGTGGGACTCCATCCCAGGACCCTGGGATCATGACCTGAGCCAAAGGCAGACGCTTAACGACTGAGCCACCCAGGCGCCCTGATTTTCTATAGTTTTAATATAATACTTCTTTCTTTCTTTCTCTCCCTCTGTGTGTGTGTGTATGTGTGTGTCTGTGTGTGTATTTCACTAGTTTTGGAAAATTCACAATCATAATTCTTTCCAAAAGCTCTTTCCCCTGTTCTCTCTCTTCTTTCTGGGTTTCCAATTACATGTATGTTAGATTGATTTTGTCCCACTGCTTTTGGATATCCTGTTTCTTTTTTTTTTTTTTACTCCTTTTTTTCTCTTTCTGTTTCAGTTTGGCTGATTTTTTTTTTCAGTTTGGCTGATTCCTATTGACCTTTAATTTTCACTGTTTCTTTCCTCAGCCATGTTGAATTCACCAATCAATCTGTTGAAGGAATTCTCATTTGTTATTATATTTTTCATTTATATCATTTCCTTTAAATTTTTCTTATAGTTTTTATCTCTGCTGAGATTCCCATGCATTAATGCCTGTTGTCCGCCTTTCCCATTAGAGTCTTTAGTATTTTAAGCACAGTTATTTTAAATTCCCTGTGTAATACTTAGACATCTGGGTCATATCTGAATTTGGTTTTGTTGATTGCTTGTCTCTTGACAGTTTTTAAAAATTGCTTCTTTATATGCCTTACAGATTTTTGCATGCATGATCTTAATCTTATATAGGAATGCAGTGACTGAGGTAAACAGAATCTGGGAATAGGTACCCGGAAATTGTTACATCTCTCATATTGCTCAATCTTTTGCATGGGAGTTGAGTCGGTCTTATCAGAAATTAAGCTGGGTTTGGCTTTTGTTGTAATTATAGTTACCATGTGTGTATATTTCTTAGTGCATTTGCATATTCCAATTTAGAGTCTTTCTACCAGCAATCATCCTCCAGTAGTTTAGCTACTCATTCTCCTGTGTTCAGTTGTATTTAATAATAGATCATGTTTAACTGTATTAGGTCTGTTTCTGTGGTAGTTTACTGGACTCAATATGGATTTGTGCATTTTTTTTTCTAACCGATGGAAACAAAACCAAATTCTTTTTTTTTTTTTTTAGATTTTATTTATTTATTTGACAGAGACACAGCGAGAGAGGGAACACAAGCAGGGGGAGTGGGAGAGGGAGAAGCAGGCTTCCCGCAGAGCAGGGAGCCCGATGTGGGGCTTGATCCCAGGACACTGGGATCATGACCTGAGCCGAAGGCAGACGCTTAAAGACTAAACCACCCAGGCTCCCCCAAAACCAAATTCTTGAGAGCTATGCCTGAAATGTGGAAGCAGAAATTTGGTTGCGTACCCCCACCCCTCCCCCACCCTCTGACTCTTTTATCAGTCCTAAAGAACGATAGGTACTTTTAGCACATGCTCTTCCTCTTCAGTTCACAGTCATGTTGGTTTCTTCTTGGCTTCTTCATCTCAACCTAGGATAGCAGAATGCCTTTATTTCCTTCTTGTTTAATAAACTGATTGCTCCTTCTTGTGGAGATGTTTAAAAAAAGTCATTCCAGAGGCTCCTGGGTGGCTCATTTGGTTGAGCATCTGCCTTCAGCTCAGGTCATGGTCTCAGGTCCTGGGAATGAGTCCCACATTGGGCTCCCTGCTCAGCGGGAGTCTTCCCCTCCCTCTGCCTCTGCCTCTCCCTTGCTTGTGCTCTCTCTTTCTCAAATAAATAAATAAAATAAAATAAAGTCATTCTATTTTCCAGAACCTGCACACCATTTCCATTTACCAAAGACCAAATATACTCCCTTTTCTTGAGAATTTAATCAATCTATTTTCCTTATAAGAACAGCTAGTAGTGCAGTATTTTAAATTTCATGTATTTCTGAGAATAGAAGTTAGAGAGGTAGATAGAGGTATAAATGCCCTCTTCCAATATTGAGAGATAAGCAAGCATCCTGATGTCCAGGGACTCTGAAATAAAGCCTTGGCCATTTCCAGTGTCAATGCCTAATAGAGTCAAATGTGAGCAATTCTCCAGTTTCCTATTACCTTCCCATGTTCACAGAGAGATTCCAGAATTAACGCTATTCTATCCTCAGTGCTCACTACCAAAGAGAAACATCTTTACTTCTGAATAAAAACAATCAAAGAAGAAAAGCATTGGCCTTGGAAGTTGTAGGAAAATCTTGATTTGGTGTTCTTTTTTATTCATGTGGTTCAAAGTATATGTACAACAAGTAGTTTTTCTTCTTTTTTGAACATCACCATCAATTTCCTTCTTTGATCATATTTCTTATCTTTTGTCTCTTTCATCAAAGGCATTTCTATTAGTAAGGGCTATTATCTCCTTCTTTTTTCTTAAGGCAGTCTGATAGCAATCTCTAATATCCCCTGAATGAATTTCTTTCAAGACAAAGATCAGTGTAGGCAACTATCCTCTTACTTAACCAAAATACATGATTTCATTTTTGCTTGGACATCTGAACTCCATTAGTAAGGGTTTCATGTTTTATACCCAGAGTATAAAGATAGTCTAAAGCATTTGTTCTTATTTGGAGTAGGGTGGTCAAGAATGGGCCTTGGGGTGCCCGGGTGGCTCAGTTAGTTTGAGCACCTGACTCTTGGTTTTGGCTCAGGTTGTGATCTCTGGATTGTGAGATCAAGCCCTTTGTTGGGCTCGTCACTGGGTATGGAGCCTATTTAGGATTCTTTCTTTCCCCGTCTCCTTCTCCCCACCCCCCACTCACGTGCTTCCTCTCTCTCTCCAATAAATAAATAAATAAATAAATAAATAAATAAATAAATAAATAAAATCTTAAAGAAAAAAGAACGGGCCTTCAGATAGCATAGATGGATTTCTAATCATTGCTTTAAGAAATAAACATCTTAGATAAAGCCAGAGATAAAGAAATTCTTCTGGACAATTAATTATCCTACAAATGGATCTGTGCATTCATCATTTCCCTTTCTAAAAAATATTTCAAGCATTATTCCTAGGACTTATGCCCCCTATTTTTATCTTACAGCATTCAAAACTTTTAGTTTCTGGGCCTCAATGTATTATCCCATGAAACAGGTCAAGAGAAGCATCAGCTAATAGTGACTTAAACAATAGAAACAGTTTTTCTTTCTTTCTTGAATTTGAGAAATTTGGAGGAGGCAGCATAAGGCCAAAATGGTATTACACAGTGTCAGGGAAAAATCGAGCCTTCTTTCTCCTTTGCTACCTTTCTTGTGCATAGTCACTATTCCCATGTTTACTGGATGGTCCAATAAACTCCCTTCCAGACAGAAAATATAAAGGGATAAATCAGGGGAAGCATCCTCTCCTCAAGAATACTTACTGGAAGATGCTTTATATTACTTTCATATTCACATAGGCCTGCTCCCAGTCACACAGCCACATTTAGGTGCAAACAGAGTTGGGGAATGTCTACGTTCTGAGCTGCTATATGCCTAGCTAAAATTTGGGGCTTCTGGCACTAAAAGAAAAAGGAAGGATAATTTTGGCAAACAACCATTGGTGTCTGGCACATACCACGTTGATATGCACATTTCTAAGAAACATATCACAGAAGCCAGTCAAATTTGAAACTGAGGATCTTATTAATTTGTACCAGGATAATTCATAAATTCAGTTGTATACCATTCATGAGCTGGGACAACCTGTGCACCACAATGGTGTTGAATTTAATTCTATTCTAACACCTCAATATAATTAAAATTAATTCATAGCCAGTTTTGATACAAGCCCAGAATCATTTACTTATAAAAATGAATATGAAAAATATGCAAGTTAATGACTAGCAATACATTAATATGTCTCTGTGAATTCTATAACAGTTTCAGTACATGTGTTCCTACTTTAGATGTATTAACCTTTCATCCCCTGCTTGACTTCTCAGTTTTAGGTTCTGTGGTGTTTATATCCACTGTAGTACTAAGAGTTAAAAAAATTCAGTAAGCTGTAATAATCAAAAGCACTATAAGGTTTTTTTCATACATAAATTAAAGTATTGAAGGAAATATTTAATTGAGGACTGTATCCAATTAGAATTATTAACATGACTCTGTATCCCCAAGTTGAATTGTATGATTCCACAACTTTGTCTTCTTGTTAACAAAATATATGCCAGCTTTGAATATAGCTATTCAAGAGGAATCAGATAAAAATTAATCCTCCATTTTGAAGGAAAATTTTAATTTCTATATAAATTTAGTGTATACCAATATACATGCAGTTAGTTTGTTAGATTATAAAAACCTTTCTCCTCACCCCCTTCGCTCTCAAACTACTGACTCTTTTCTCTTTTTTCACCTTAGGGAAAGACTCTCTGAACTAGTATTCTGTATTTTATGTCTTCAATTACTCTCTTCCCACTCTCTCTTGAGTCCAATTCAATTAGGTGTTTTCTCCATCATTCTACTCAAACTCAATCAATGATTTCTAGGTTTCTAAAACCAATGGTTACTTCACAGCATTCATCTGATGAACTTAACTGCAACATCGGTACTGTTGATCACTCCCTCCTTCCAGAAGATTTTTCTTCTGGCCTCCAGGATGCTGTACTCTTCTGGTTTTTCCCTTATCTCAGTTCCTTTTGCTGGTTCTTCTTCATCTTCTTATAGAAGTGCTCTAGAGCTTACAAGTGAACTTTCCTATCTCTCTGCACTCATGGTCGTCACATATCTCATGGTTTTAAAAACAATCTGTGTACTGATGACTAAACAATTTAGAACTATAACCTGGATATTTCCTCTAAATCCAGGCTCATATCTAACTGCCTACTTGACCTTTCAACTTAAAAAAATCTAATAATCATTTTAAATGTAACATGTCCTAAGCTGAGCACCTGACCTTTGCCTCAAAGCTTCCATAGTTTTTTTTGCCCTCGATCAATGGTATCTCCATCATTGCTGTTGCTACAGCCCAAAGCCTTGGAGTCTTCCTTGAAATTGTTTATATAATCATTCAGCATTACCCCTTAGCATTACCTCCAAAGAATCCAGAATCTGACCATTTCTCACCATCTCCACTGCTGTCATTATAACCACGTCACCAACAGCCTGGGGATTATCACAATAGCTTCTTAACTGTCCTCTACTCTTGTTCCCTTCCCACTCTTTGTTTCTTCTTAGCATTTATGCCATTCCTATGCTCAGAACCTGCCAGCGGCTTCCCATTTTTACTCTAAATGATAGCTGAAGTCACTTTGAGATTCCCATCTCCCCAACTCTTTCTGCCCCTTGCTCATGAGGCTCCTGATTTAGTTCTGTAGACGGGGCGAGAGAGAAATGAGCTCCTTTTGCAGCTTCCTGCACTGCTGGGGAAGTTGGGTTCTCACTTACACACTCTCCAACTCCATTGCAAGATAAATCACAGGTTGAAGAAGATCTTTCTTGGCCCTAAGCCATACTACCTTGGGAGATGGGTGACACAAGTAAAGTAAAACTGTTCTTACCCACTCTAATGCATCCAAACTTGCATTTTTTTGCTCCAACAGAGTGCTGGTATTTTCCTCTGGAAATCTGGACTTCCACAAATGCTCTCTCATCCATGAGTAATTGTCTAAGTCAGTGTTCTCCAGGGGCTCCAAGATTGTGGGCTAAGAGAGACTGGAGCAAGTTCATTGCTGCTGCATAGTCCACAGATGGGACCAACTTCTGTCTGCCCATTGTCTGATACACAGATGAGTGAGACTCCTTCCGAGTCCCATGGTGTATGATGCTGGATCCCACAGCATCCCCAAAGGCACTTTTGTCTGTGGATGGATGCCAAATCTTTGTTGTTGGGAATGGGGGCAAGAAATGAGGGATGCCTTATGTCCATGATGCTGACATCACTTCTAACTGTAATCTTGTATTTTAGCACCGCTACTTCTGTGGTTTTCTTGTCTCCAGTGGTTTTCTTCAAAATATTTCTCATACCTCTGAGTCAGAACACGATAAAACCATAAAGGGGTAATAAAGAAAAGAAAGATTAGCCCCTCCACTTGAGTTAAAAATAAACAAAACACTGACTCACTAGAAATTATTGGTAAGAGACTTGTGCTTCAAAATGTCTGCTTTAATGAGTCAGAGGGAAATAAAACTGACTGGATGAATTAACTATTACAGAGAAGATGTTTCACTTGACCCAATTTAGAGTGAATGACCCTAACGGCCTCTTTGAATGTGGGAAAGGCCCATTGCCAGATAGTGGCTCCCAGTTGTAAATGGGTAAACTTTCAATGAAGGAATTGTTAGTTAAGGAAGTCTCCATGGTAGGAAAGGTTGCGCTCAAAGTAGGACATGTTCTGACAAAGAATTCGTATGGGAAAGCATCCTGGGTAGAAGTAAATGGGGTATGTGAAAGCTGAAGGTGAAGCCACTGTGGCCATGCATAGGAGGTAGAAATTACTTTTGCATGATTACAATGGCATGGCTGAGTGCAAAACCTGTAATGCAAAAAGATGGCAATTGTCTGAAATATTGTGACTCCATCAGCAATTTTATCTCAATCCTGTAAGAATTTCTGAGAAGGTAAGTAAGTAGTTATATTGCTAGAATGAGGAAAGATTGGATGAGCCCTTAGTCCTAACTCTCCCACTAACTGGCTGGGTTCTTGGGTCATCCAGTTTCCTCATCCATTAAATACAGAAATAATTGTGGAAGTCCCTTTCAGCTTAAAAATACCCTATAAATCAACAATGAATAGAGCATGAGTTGCTGCAAAACCTGAGATGTAAGAAATACCATGTAGCCTTTCTTTCTGGATAAAATCAAATCTGGTTTATTTATTCCACAAATAATCATTAAATGACTATCATAGGCCAGACATGTGCTCAGTTCTGGGGATATTCTTGGAAAAGAAGGCAGACAAGGTCTTGCCCTCCTAGAACTTTTTCTTGCTCTCATTTTCTAAGGATGAATTCTAATATCACTCCTTTTTCACAGGTCCTGCCCTATCTCTTGGGTTATTCCAAACCTTGTGATTTGCACAGTCCAGGAAAAATAAGAGCAATCTCTGGCTCTCTGATCTATGGCCATCACAATTGCTATTGCTTTTTGTCTGATTCCATAAGATATTTTTGAAAGTGTCTGGCTCTGCAGGTAGCATATCTTCACAAGAACTAACTGTTGTTCCAGGAACTTTTGCCCGGGCTCTATTTGCCTCCATTTCCATAGGAACTCATGTAGCTGCCAATGACTTAGACCCTATCCTTTTTATGGTGCTGTGAATAAGTGGCCCAGTGTACGCCACTCCACAGAACTCCACCTTCACTGATCCCCCAATCTCTGGGAATCAAACTACTATGAGGCTTTGAACTACTACCCTGCTCAATGCTCAAGGGAACAGCTTCCACCATGTCCTACTTTGGGCAATGAAGTCCTTATCTTCTTCAAGCCTAAGGCTGCCAACCAGCGAGCCAAGGATTGAATTTGACTCGTAGATGGGTTTGTTCTCCAATTAGCTAAAATATCCACCACTCCCTTTTGTTCCCAACTATAAAACTGAGCATCTGTGTCCTCATTCTTTTCCTGTTGCTTCTCTTACATCTGTGGTTAAGCGCACAACCCCCAGAACCAGATTGTCCAAGTTTGAATCTAAGCTCCACCACTCACTGCTGTATGGCTTGGTCATGTTATGTAACCTTTCTGCATTTCAGGTTTTCATCCTTAAATTGCTCATAAGTAAAAAACACCTACTTCATAAGTGTATGTGTTGTACTTAGAACCATAAGTAGTACGTAGTAAGTAGTAAGTGTTTATTTATGACATAGGTGTTATTATTTTATTTTCCATTTCTATTACTGTTTTATTATTATTGGCTTGACTTTTTTAGGCATTTGAATGAGATCAGTGGATTAGATCTTTTAACATAAAGGCTGTAGTGGAAGATTTCTTCAAAGTAGTTCTATTCTCAACAATGCCCTATCAACATTTTTGGCCTTTCATAAAACAAAACATGTTTATCTCCTTGACAGTGACCAAAAAGGTGTAATGGACTTTTATTTTTAGGGAGAAGGGATGTATGGAGAATTGTCTTCCATTCCTTTGATATTAGATTACTAATATTTTTAAATCACCCTATCACATTTTAACAAGCCAAAAAACATTTGCCCAATTTCTAACTCAGAAGTCTGTACAGATTTTCTCACTCTGTTCCATACTTAAGCATCACCAGGAAGATGTTTTTACTGCATTGAGAAATTGGCTACATTTTTTCTCCCCAACTGCTTTCTAGCACTCGGGGCTTTTTATTTCATGTCCCTTACAACTCAAGGTAATCTGAGTTGCTTCTGAAAGTCTCAGACTTAACTTGTTAGCTTGTCAGTCATCCTTTTTCTGTGGTGAATCAAAAATATTTTTCACTTGGTGAATATAATATGGATATTTCATTTCATTGAACCATTTCAAGTTTCTAACATTGAATAGTTGATGTCTTGAGATTCTTTGCACCTGCTTAATTTTGATACATGACTTTTACGTTGCTTTGAAAGTCAAACTTCTAATGGGGAAGAATGTATTTTATTGTACATATTGGCATGTTTCATAGGTTCAAAAGCACTTTCTTTTATATGCAAAGAATGAAAATAAATGATCCTCTGACAGCCTGTCAGCCAGAGTTTGATCAGCTATGTCTGACTGTGTCCCTTAGGTGGAGATAACAGCCAAGAGCAGCTGGGTTTTTATTTATTGTTAGGGCATTTTGTACATGTTTAAAAGGAACCGGGGTTGTGGATCTGGAAAAAGAGTACCTGTAGAGACCAGGAGGACTAATTTCAGAAACTGCCTGAATGATCCTGTGATGAAATGGGCAGACCATAATCTTGCTTCTTGTTGCCTTATCTCTTGGGTGAATAAATCCCTGCCCCTATCTGGGGAGGTAAAAAGGGCCTTTCTCTAAGACTTTACACTTTACACCTTTCCCCATATGCTGGTCTTGCAACTCACTTTAGAAATGTGGAGACCTGGGGTGGGGTTGGGGGGCAGTATTGAAGAATTCAGGGAAAGGGGACCATTTTTTTAATGTTTCAGATTGCAAACTTCAGTGAGATATATTTGTCACTGTGGTGGTTGTAGTTGTTAAGGAGCCAGGCACAGAGACTGAGAAGAACAAAAGGAAAGAAAAAAAAATTACTATGTTCTAAGAATTGTATTTAATACTTTGCAGGTATTGTCTCTTTTTACCCCACAATAATTCTATGAAAGAAGAGCCAATTTTATGTCCATTTAAAAGGTGAGAACATTTGCAATTGGACAGGCAAACTAACTTGTCCAAGGTAACATGTCTAGTAAGAACAAAAACAGAATTAAACATAGGTTTGTTTATTACAGAACACGTAGCTAGAGAAGTAAACACCCACTTGTTCTGAGACTTTACTATGTTATGGAAAATTTTATTTTATTGACCATTTGTGATAGATTTATAGACTGTATAAAGTTGCTGAACTACTTAAGGAGAGATTTTTGTTGTTGTTGTTTGTTTTGGTCAGGGATAGCTGGATTTCTTTCCTATTTTTTTATCAGAAAATTCAAGAAATTCTTTTTTTTGTTTTGTTTTATTGAAGTATAATTGACAGACACCATTATATTAGTTTCAGGTGCACAGCAGAGTGATTCAACATTTACAGACATTACAAAATGATTACCTGGATAAGTCTAGTTACCTACCATCTGTCACCATACAAAGTTATTACCATGTTTACTATATTCCTTATGTTGCGCTTTATATCCCCATGACTTATGTATTTTATAACTGGAAGTTTGCACTGCTTAATCCCCTCTCCCCTTTTTTTTTTTAAAGATTTATTTATTTATTTGAGAGAGAGAGAGAGCAGAAGAGAGCAGGAAGAGGGGCAGAGGGAGATAGAGAGAGAATCCTCAAGCAGACTCTCCACTGAGCGTGGAGACCAATGCGGGGCTTGATCCCAGGACCTGAGCCAAAATCAAGAGTCAGATGCTTAACCGACTAAGCCACCCAGGCTCTCCTCCCCTTTACCTTTTTTATCCATCCTCCCACCCCCTTTTCCTCTGGCAAACACGAGTTTGTTCTCTATATTTATGAGTCTCTTTCTGTTTTATTTGTTTTGTTTTTTAGATTCCTCATATAAGTAGAATCATATGATATTTGTCTTTCTCTATTTGATTTATTTCACTTAGTATAATACTCTCTGGGTCCATCCATGTTGTTGTGAATGGCAAGATTTTATTCTTTTTATGACATAGTAATATTCCATTGTGTGTGTGTGTGTGTGTGTGTGTGTATGTATCACATCTTTATCTATTCATTTATTTTTTTAAAGATTTTATTTATTTATTTGACAGAGAGAGAGACAGCGAGAGAGGGAACACAAGCAGGGGGAGTGGGAGAGGGAGCAGCAGGCTTCCCGCAGAGCAGAGAGCCCAAAGTGGGGCTTGATCCCAGGACCCTGGGATCATGACCTGAGCCGAAGGCAGATGCTTAATGACTGAGCCACCCAGGCGCCCCTCCATTCATCTACTGATGACACTTAGGTTGTTTTCATATCTTGGCTATTGAAATAATGCTGCAGTGAACATATAAGTGCATATATCTTTTTGAATTAGTGTTGTCATTTTTTTTTGGACAAATATTCAGTGGACTTGCTGGATTGTATGGCAGTTCTGTTTTTAATTTTTTGAGGACCCTCTATGCTGTTTTCTATAGTGGCTGCACCAATTTGCATTCCCACCAACTGCATGAGGGTTATCTTTTTTCCACCTCCTCATCAACACTTGTCTGTTTGATAATAGTCATTCTGACAGGTGTGAGGTGATATTTCATTGTGGTTTTGATTTGCATTTTTTGGATGATTAGTGATATTGAGCATCTTTTTATATCTGCCATATCATAAATAGTTCTAGAATAAAAGTTCTAGAATAAAAAAGTTCTCCCTATTTGTGGTTAAAAATTATGGTAACATTGATGAATATATTGTTAGTCAGGCTTCTGTGAATTGTCTTCTTCAGGTGGTTGGGATTTACTTTGAGAAGTCATACAGAAATGAGGAAGCAAAGAAAATTGCTTTCCAAATTTCACAATGAAGTTAGGTCTATGGAACATTGGAACATTTTCTAAGATTCAACAACTATTCCAGGACCCAATTAGCAATTCTTGTGATCTGACTATTTTGTTCTCCACTCAGAAATGGGCATCTGTGAATTCTTGCTGTGGGCATCCTGGTTTAATTATGACCTGTATAGAGAGGTCACATGATAAAAACATGAACACTTTAATAGAAGACATTACCTGCAATTGTTTTCCTCACGAGGCAATGGTGGGGGAAGGACACGGAATGTTCTTAGGTACTTCCCAATACAGCTCAAATTTGCAACACAAATTTACAGCTGTATGTACAGCTATTATTTACTGTAATAG
Source organism: Neomonachus schauinslandi (assembly GCF_002201575.2). Taxonomy (NCBI): domain Eukaryota; kingdom Metazoa; phylum Chordata; class Mammalia; order Carnivora; family Phocidae; genus Neomonachus; species Neomonachus schauinslandi. Next base: position 82,526,821 of record NC_058406.1, on the reverse strand, counting down.
CTGTAAAATATAGAAATGACATACAATTTTGCACTAAAATCATTACAATTTGGATTGTCAAGAAATGGTACAGTTTCAATTTCGACTTGAAAATAGCAACTGAGGTTATTCAAAGGCTTAGGGATTTTTTAAAACATAGATTATTTCTAAGTGTACCCACTACTTTATAAGAATCAAGTGGACCTTCTCCTCTGGTTTTAGCATCAAGTATCTCATTTAATCTTTAGGTTCTTTCCTATAATGGGCTGAATGTTTATGTTCCCCCCAAATCCATATGTTAAAATCTCAAACTCCAAGGTATTAAGCTGTTAAGGTATTAAGAGGTGGGGACTTTAGGAGGTATTAGGTTATGAGAGCAGAACTCAAATGAATGACATCAGTGCTCTTATAAAAGAGATGAGATCCCTCGTCCCCCCTCCATGTGAGGTCATAGCTAGAAGGTGCTACAAACCAGAAATGAACCAGGAATTGGGTTCTCACCAGATACCAAATCTGCTGGCACCTTTTTCTTGGACTTCCCAACCTCCAGAACTATAAGAAATAAATTTCTGTCATTTGTAAGCCACCTAGTCTATCATATTTTATTATCGCTGCCAAATGGATTAAGATATTGCCCTAGAACTAGTCTTTCCTCCAACATGATATCTTCACAGTAATAAGAATAGTGGCTTCAGAAAGATTTTGTATTACTAGCTTTTTGATATTATGTAAGTTTACTTACATTTTCTGAGCCTCAGATTTCTTATGGTATTTAAAATGAGGTTCGTATTTTTTTACTTGGTTGTAAAGCAATTATTGGTAAACCTTAATGAAAAAAGCTTGCAATATCTATTGTATTTGAATCATTCATCAAGCAGTGTCTTGAACAAAGGAGGCGTTAGTTGAATTATATTGGAATGACTAATTTAATTTATGGTGATTAGAGAATGATTTTTCTTCTTTAACCCTCAGATTTTGAGATCTCTAGCCATCAGAGACTCCCGAACACTTCATTTTGATGAGATCTAGTTAGGCATGAGGGAGAAGGGAATTCTCAAAAGGAGGGACATAAGCAATCCCCCTTTTTCTTACCTGACCTACCAAAGTTCTCTTGAGATGGCAACTGTGGCTCTCAACAGATTCCTTGAGTCTCCCAGTGTCACCTGCTACCAACCGTTGTGCGCATGGGGATTTGTGATTAGTGACAATGACATTTAGCGCTTGTGGAGTCAAAGCAAGCCAAAGCAAGCGTATGGAGGCACATGCTATCTTTTCATTTTGAGCAGTGTCCCCTTCTGATTGAGAAAAATATGCATATATATTGGTTTCTTCTAGAATAAAAAACAATTTTTTTTAAGACCAAAGATTTTTCTACACATGAGGGTAGAAACGGAGTGGTACACAATGCCCTTGGGGTGAGCACCACACCTCATCTGGGATTCTTCTTTGGGCTGAAGGATGTTGACTGAGGATGCAGGATGTGCTTTAACCCAGGTGTATGGGGGTTGAGTATTCGAACAAGAATAAATCAACAGCCTGCTGCTAATATATTAGTTAAAAATAAATATTTCACAATGTACCGGCAGAAATATAAAACCCGGTCTCCTAATAAGAGCATGGAGTTTGGGCCTTCTTCAGTCTCTTAATGATTTTATTCAGAGAAGGATTATCTTTCCTTTGTTTCAAACAGTGGTGATTTGGCACTTGCATGGGCTCCTTACAAGGTGGGTGGTGTGGGGTCGTGATGGAGAGAGAGTTGGAAAGGAGAAGCACTTTGAGCTGGAATGTGTTATTGAACAGATTTGAAGGTATTTTAATCATAGGCCTTTCATGCTATTTTAGACCATGTGTGTGACTCCCTAGTTTATGTCCTCCCTTCTACTCTAGCTGCTGAGAAATAGGCAAATTGCTCTCGGAAAGATGAATACGGTGTATTTATGGGCCCTGCATTTTTGGTCCCAAGTGTTATGAACAAGCAAGTTCACAGAAACGTGTGCCTAGCACAGCGTCCTGTGATTAGAGAGCTCTGTCTCTAGAAGGGTTCCTCGCCCTCTTCCCGCGGACTTAGCTTCAGAAGCCCGCGACAAGTCTACCGGCGGGTGTTCAGCTCATTGATTTGCCTCTGCCTTTATTCTCCTGAAATATGACTTTCTATTCATGCTATCCTGGTTTCCATTCTACCCTGTAATTTGTGCAAAAAGCAAGGTATCAGAGGTACCTGCTCAACAGTCTATTGACATTTTGCAGAACAGAACAGATTGGGCCAATTTTTTTTTCTTCAATCAGTTTAAAGTATTTGAACCTTTCTAACAACTGTGAGACAATATTTATTCTTAGTCAGCAACTGATTTCATGAGTCTGACACCATGTAATGTATGTAACTGTGTATTAAACCATGCAGAGCTGCCTGAGCGATGAGACAGAACTTCAACAGGAGATCAAGTACGCTCTGAGAGGGATACTCTGGGATGGTGGGATGGGTCAGACTCGACTCTAGTAATACACAATACGGTTCAGGAGGAGGCCAAGAATTTCCATGTCCAGGAAGGCCAATCAAACTCCCAGGCAGGGGGAGAATTTGTAGAGTTTTACCGGGTGATGATGTGGTAGCGGGGGCAGAGATAATGCAATGGGAGAGTTGTGGGAGATGATTAGGAAGTAGCCATTTGTGTGTGAATTTCACAGGAAATCGGATACATTTCAACCAATTCAGCTTGTTTTTATATTATAAATAAGGAGCCGCAGGGAAGGGTTGGGTTGTGAACCCTTGGAGTGTGTGTATAGAATCACCTTGGGAGCTTATTAAAAATGTAGACTCCTGTTAGCATCCTCTAGACTTTCTGGTTCAGAAGGGTAAGGGTGGAGCTAAGGAATTTGCATGTTAAATAATCATCACAGGTAATTCTGATGCATGTAACTTAAGAAAGATTATTAAAGATTTCAAAAGGAAATTGAAGAATCTAGTACTCTTATTGCACACGATTAAAACTCATCACTAATCCACAAATATTCAAGAATAAAAAAAAGGGAGCAAAACTGACTGTAGTACATCATTGTGTAGTTTGATTATAAGTGATGGGGAAGGTAATCAACATTTTTTTTAATCCCTTAATATGTGTCAGATGACTGAAACGAAATAAATTTTATTTGATCTTTATTACAGCTCAGTAAGTCAGTTCACATTACATCATTTTATGGGTAGTAAAACAGGCTTAGAGATGTTGAGTAACTTGCCCAAAATGACATATATAGTAATTACCAGAGCCCCCTTAGGCTTCCCACTCTCCTCATTATGCTCAGGAAAGTTTATCATGACTTCCATCACAATGTCCACACCAACAAATCTTAAATTTGTGTTTGCCACCTGGATCTCTTTTGGGTGTTCTCCAGCCATCTCTCCATTAGCCTGTTTGACATCTTTGCCTTGATGTTTTCCAACCACCAGAAGTTCTATATACTCTCAATTGTACTCGCCATCTTCCTCTGTGTATTTTTTCTCCTTTACTATCCTCCAGCTCAGCTGGTAGGACCTACCATCTACCTATTGGTCCAAGCCAAAAACCATCGAGTTCTTTTGATCAATACACCTAAATATCTCCTGATCTTATGCTCTTCTGTGGGTCCTCACTGCTAACCTTCTAGTTCAGGTCAGTATCATCTCTTGCCAAGTGTCTCAGCCTGTGTTTGCTACACAACACCACATTTCCCATAACCTAGTGGCTTAAAATAGAAATCATTTTACTTAACTCACAATTACGTGTGTCACCTAGGTAGTTCTTTGGGGCTGGACCAGTTTGGCAAAGGTCTGCTGGGCTTTCTCTTGTGTCTGTTGATGAGACTGCTGGTGGCTTAATGACCTGCCATAGCCTCACTTACATATCTAGTGGTGGGCATGCTGCCAGCTGATGTCCTATGGCTTTTGACTAGGATGCTGGGGTTCTTTTCCATATGTGGCCTCTCATTCTTCAGCAGGTTAACGTGGGCTCATCCACATGGTGGTCTCAGTATTCCAAGCACAGTAAAAGAGGACAGGTCCTGATGTACAAGTACTTTTCAGGCCTTTAGACTACATTTGTTAATGTTTTCCAGAGCCCCTGACTCACTGTGGCAAGATACTACCAAAGGTTGTGGATAGAAGGACAGGAACATTTTATAGCCATTTTTGCAATCTATTACACTGGGACTTTGTAATGGCCTCCTAATGGTTTCCTTACCACCACGCTGGCTTCCTCCAGTCCCCTTTTCATCCAGCAGTCAATGAATGGTCTACTCCCCTTAAAACTTCACTGCCATACCATTGTTTGAATGTTCTAAAGTCCTACCTCCTTAAGGTGACTTAATAAGGTATTCTCCAGGATATATGTTCTTTCTACCCCTTCAGGCTTTGACTCTCTCCCTATATTCTTAATTTCTGTGGTTACTCAAACAGCCAGATTTAGTCTTTCTTAATCATAAGGAACATGTAGCAGTAAGCTCTCATTAGTCTTCTTACCTTCATCTGCCTGAAAAACTCGTTCTTGTTTCTGTGTCTTCCTTCCCCTCCCTTGTCTAACTGACATATTTATCCGCTAGTCTGAGCTTAAATATTCCTTCCTCAGGCTTCCCTTGACTCTTCGAATATTAGGACTTACACTTTATTGCAGTTAAATGTCAAAGTCTGCTTTTCCTGTGAGAAAGTAAGCATTGTGAGGTCAGGGACCATGTCTATTTTACCTAGTACTGACTCTCTAACATGTAGCACAGTCCCTTTACATAGCAGGTGCTCAATAAATACTGGCTGAAAAAACAAACACCCCTGACTTGTCTTATTTCAGAGCTCTTCTTACTATGGCACACCGCAACTTAGGTTCAATTTGCTGACCCTGTTTCTTTTGCTTATATACTTAATTTATTTTGTGTTTATGGACTAAAAACAATTTTAGAAATGTAAGCAGAAGGAAAAAATAGATACATTATTTATCTATATAACACAACATATATGTGATGTTACATATATTTAGTAAATTTTGTAATTAAATTTAGTAAATTTGGTAAATACACATTATTGTTCAGGGGTCAAGTGTAAATTTATGTCAATGTATTTTTTTTGCATCCCAACCTCCTCAGGGAGAAAAATAAGTGAGTGATTTAAGGGGAAGAGGATGAGACCACTCCAAAGGGAGTTTTGACAACTTTTTGGTGGTCTGAGAGCAGTCATACCCATATTGTCTTAGCTGTGGTCTGTGCTGCATGGACATTTTCATGGTGGGCTGGCATCATGCACATCGGCCAAGGTCTGCTCTGTGGAAGCCAGTCAACTCTGGAGGCCATTCTCAAAGTCATGGACACCCACTTGGAAAATACAGCTTTAAGGCCTGGCTTCCTTGACTTGTGTATCCGTTGTGTCCTGTATAGTTTGTGACAAGTGAAGCTGCCAGGGTGAAGCTCACAGCAAATCTGATAGCTCTGTTCCTATAAACTCAAAACAGAAAAGAGTTTTCAGAAGTCTTCTCGGGACACTAAAAGAAGTTGCCACATCAAATAGTTCTCCTCAAATCAACGTTATCTTTATTGCCCTGGAAAACTAAGTCGTGTATAATTTGTATAAAATCTAGTTAGTTAGAAACCTATAGGCTGATTTATAGCCTCTCTCCATACCCTTTATCTTCTGGGATTTCTCAGTTTTCCCATGTATGGAATGGAGACATCCATAACCTTATGCTGCATAATATTGCTGTAGACCTAAGATGAGATAATATATTTGAAATAACTGTGTGTACTATAAAGTATTATTCATTCATCAAGCATTTTTCGAGTACGTATATTCTAGACCTTGTGCTAAGCCCAAGGGAGGGATATAAAAATGAATAAGATATAGTCCTTGCTCTGATTGAGGTCGCAACTGATGGAAGTGACAGATGAGGGTAAAACCAAAATACAGAATGAACAAAACTGCAGTATCACAGAGGGGGTAACAGTTAATTCTGGCTAGAGGGTTCACAGAAGAGAAGATATTTAATGTGGGCTTGGAAGGATACTTGGTAAGATCTTACCAGAGGGAGAAGACAAAAGGGCGTTCTAGTCAGGTATCTACTTATGATCTGTAACAGGAGACTCACTCCACCTTTAAAACAGTAAGTGGCAGGAGGATACCCAGAAGGCACATCAAAGAGGTATAATTGTGAATTGTATTTATTTATTTTGGGATTATTTGTCATAAAACAAAGCAGCTTCAAGGACAACTAAACCAGAACAAAAAGCAGTGAAAATTCACTGGGGGAAATAAAACCCATTACTTGTTACTTTATATATACCCTCAAAATGCATGAAAGCTTTGAGGCCATCGGTGCTCCAAAACTTCATGAATTAGAAGAGGATGCTTTTCTCTTACTTAATAATCAGATGAGTGGATATGTCAACCTAGAGATGAAAAAACAAATTGAAAGTGATTAAGCAGTGTTTGGTCAAGGATACTTTCAAATACTTTTACAAAAGTAACGTCAACGATTCATGAACTAAGCAGACAAATGGGAAAGTCGCTGAGATCGAATTAGAATTATTGTCAACACTTTGGTCGTGGGTGTAAAGGCCCTTTACTCCTTTATACCCCCTTACCCCTATTGCCAGGGGACTACTAAGATGGGTGATTTAATTTTAAAGGTAGAAATCTAAAAGACAAATTCAAGAAAAAAGCAAAACATTTTAAAGGTAAAGAATTCAAAATCTCAGGGTAAACACACCTACATATACACACAGATTCATTTCCCATTTTCAGACATATTAACTTGTAGATCAGACATACAATTTAAATTATTCAGAAGGATGTCATTGAAAGTGAAAGAGAGTGCTGTTTATAATTGTCACCAGGGCAAAAGGTGCAAACCTGGACTGTCCTGGGCAAGCTAGATGTATGGTAACTTAGTCGTAGGAACTGCACAGTTAAACTCCATGGAACAGGACGAAAACAAATGCTTTTTGTTCCCCTCTAAGGAGCTCTTGGGGCTTTTGGTTTTGACACACTAGAAGTTTGTCTTAGGCAAAATTTATTATCTAGGTGGGAATGGAGTAGGATAAGGACCAGTATATTGTTCTGCTTGAGAGCATTGACTGGTTTCAAATCCTGGCTAACTGTGTGACCTTGGGCAAATTGCTTAACTTCTCTGTGCCTCAACTTCCTCATCTGTAAATTTGGGATAATAACTGTTATTGTGAGAATTAAATGCTAATAAGAAAGTGCTCACAAGAGTGTTTGGCTCGGCAGCTCTTTCTGTCCATGGGTCCTGTCCCTGTGCTTTAATAAAACCACCTTTTTGCACTGAAAAAAATTAAAAAGAGAGTTTGGCTCACAGGATTATATAAATGTTTGTTATTTTTATAATTATCCTTGTTTTATAGATTGCACCCCTCCCCCAAACAAAACAAAACAAAACCCAAAAGGAACAAATCAACAAATTATGTTCAGGGTTAACCTGATATTTGGGTTCACTTTAAGATAGAAAGTGATCCAAGATAGATTGAGCTGGAAACTTGGGCCTCCTCCAGAAAGAAATATTTCCAAGTTTTCTCTGGAAATGAGTGAAGGGGAGGAAGAGGTCAGACAAGACCTTATTTTACTGGTTCGGTTTAAAATCTCTGAGATGTCCAGTGCTGGGTCAGCTCCGTATTAGACTTGTTACCCATGTAGTGTTGTAGTCAAGGCAAATGAGGTTTGAAAAAACATTAGAAGCATCCAGAACAACCAGAGGGGATCCATATTTATAAGTTCACAATTAAATCTTGCCCATTAAGCTGATTCTTCTTCATTATTACAGTAACTAATAATTATAATAATTTATTACAATTATAATTATAATTAATACAATAATATAAAAATAATTATAACTGTCATTCTTTAGTATTTACTAGATGCCAGGCCCTGCCTTGAGTTCTTCACATGTATTAACTCTTGTAATACAACAAGTATTTGATAGGTACCATTGTTATTACCATTTTGCAGGTGAAGATACTGAGGAATAAAGAAGTTACAGGTTTACTCAGTTTGGCATTTCATCAGTGTCAGATACATACCGGGCACCTAATAAGTATTTATCGAATCAATCTGCTGGAGGGCTTATTAATATTTTCTAGCAGAACCCTCTTACATGGTTGATTCTATTCAGCATAAAGAAATCTTGAGAATCTATTTAGAGGAAAAACTAACTTGTTACCCTTGCATATATTTGTCCTTGGTATTTTGATTTCTGTAGACCATAATAATTCATAATTATGAACAACATATCAAATAACCTTTTAAGTGCCATCATAGGTAAGGATAGAAGTGTTAAATGAGATTTTGAATTCTGGAAAACAGCCTGACAAATGAGTATGGACAATTTTTAATAAATCACCTATGATTGGCTTTGGAAAGCCTTATTGTGGATATTTTTGCCTCCAGGGATTTGATTTCCTAATTATGTTTCTACCTCAGGACAGGACTATAATTGCTTGCATTTTCTGAGTGCATACTGGCTGATACGGGGAGAGGGGCACTTCTGGGCCATTCTGTAAATGTCAGGAGGCCAGTCTGGGGTTAATGATGTGCTCTGAATCTTCCACACGGTGGAAAAGCCACACAGGAAACTCCTCCAGTGGAGAGTGTGCCTGTGGGAAAGTGTGTGACGTGCAGAGCAGAAAAAGAGGCAGCGGGAAAGACATCAACAGGGAGATAGCACAGAATAGCCTTTAGGGGCAAGTGATCAGGGCAACGAATAGAAGATGGTAGTAAATTTTTAATCTCCTCAGTGGACTAAGTTGTTATGGTACTTTGTACCCTACGTGATTGGCTACAAAAGCAGCCACCACATTCTAATGTTCTGGGTCAGTTAGAGAAAACAGTAACAGGGGAGAAATAGTATTCCCAAGGATATGATAAGATCAATGTCTGTTTATTTGCTACATTTAAATTTAAAGGGCCAGGCTCGTGAAATGAATTCTAATTAGATTAAATGCTTTCCTAAATGCCAAAGTGATGCAGTGGCTCATCCCTACTTCGGCCTCGTCATGTCCCTGTTTGAGAACTGAGATCTAAGCACCACCATCATCTCATCTGCCTTGCTTTCTTTAATGAAAGAAATTCACCCGATTTCACATCAATACTCACTGAACAGTAACCATGGGCGGGCAAACAGTCCAGTGGGGAGAAAAACACTAAAGCACAATTACAGATCACCCCATAATTACAATTATGTCAAATGCCGTGAAGAAAAATTATGTTTCTCAGAACATTGTATAGAGGGGCGCCTGGGTGGCTCAGTTGTTAAGCGTCTGCCTTCGGCTCGGGTCATGGTCCCGGGGTCCTGGGATCGAGCCCCGCATCGGGCTTCCTGCTCGGCGGGAAGCCTGCTTCTCCCTCTCCCACTCTCCCTGCTTGTGTTCTCTCTCTCTGTCAAATAAATAAATAAAATTAAAAAAAAAACAACATTGTGTAGAGGGACCTATTCTAGACGGGTATGTATGTTGGGAGAGGAAGGAGAGCTGAGAGAAAGCGTCCCTGCATACGTTACACTTCAGACTTGAAGAATAAATAGGAATTGGCCAGGTGAAACTAGTGGTGGGAAGTCAGGTACACATGACTGATCTTACTCCATTCTTTATATTAAAAGGGTTTTGTAATTTTGAAGTTAGCCAGTTGACTATCTCTGGTGTGGGCTGATTGGAGGGAACGTGATGGAAATTGAAAACATCACATAATAACAATAGGACACTGTATTGACACATATTTCTTCTAAGACGCTTCTCTCCATCTTGAAAAGTAGAGATGTATGGTAGAATTAGGAACGTGTAGGGGAATGGGTTACCTCCTTTCTGGCTTTGAAGGTGCCAGAAGAGGGAAAGAAGAGTCTGCATGGACTCAGCAGAGGTGGAAGGTAGCAGCCAGAAACTGTTAGATTGTTCTCCTCACTATAGTGCAATTACTGTGGGCTTACAGGGACCTCTCTCTGGATGGACAGGGCATATGGAAAATGCTTTCTAAGGCTGGCAGATATAAAAAGCCCAGATGGCAGGAGTGCCAAGGTGGCTCAGTCGTTAAGCGTCTGCCTTCGGCTCAGGTCATGATCCCAGGGTCTTGGGATTGAGCCCCGCATCGGGCTCCCTGCTCAGTGGGAAGCCTGCTTCTCCCTCTCCCACTCCCCCTGCTTGTGTTCCCTCTCTCGCTGTGTCTCTCTCTGTCAAATAAATAAATAAAATCTTTAAAAAAAGCCCAGATGGCAGATATAAAAAAATCCATCTCCACAGGCATTCTAAGGGGAATTCAGTGCTGCTCTCTGAGCAAGAATTTGAAATCTATACAACCTAAGACCATTGTGTTGCTGATAATTTCAGGTATTTATTTTTGCTGCAACATGGGGGAGAGGTGACTTAAACAACTTTTGTTGTGCTTCATGCTGGATTCCATAAATCACTCCAGAATAAGGCTGACATTAAAAGCAAAAATGAGTTAAAAATCCCGTGTTTAAAAAAAAAAAGCTGTGTGGGAGGCAGTGCTCAGTCTGGGAGGTTTGAGAGGAAAGCTCTCACGATGTTCACAGCCCACATGAGCACAGGGTGTAAGTTCTCAGGGAGGGGATTCTTTGGCAGCAGCGACATATATAATCACATTTTCCTCAGAGCAGATCTTATGTTCAAGTTTTTAGTTCATGTTAAGATTTAAAGAATTGGCTTTAATTATAAAAATGGCTAAGCACTTTTCTATAGTATCCCTTCAGAAAACAGATTCCCTGAAGAATGATTTAATCCAATGATTAGGATGATGGTAGAAAAAGCACAGACTTGTTATGCACTCAACGAGGAACATGTGTGTGTGTGTTTTTGTTAAGTGTGTGTAAGTGTGAACCCCAGATAGGAATATGCATTAAATTATTCCATTTTCCCTGCTATCAGGTGGATGATGAGCAAATCCCACAAGCATGGTTCTCCTGCAAGGATTATGGCTATTGATAATTCATTCTCAAGTACAGATTTCTCCACATGAAATCGAAGTAACCAAACATAATAGCTCCTCTGTCAACTCTTGATTATTAGCGTGTAAATTATGCCCGCATGATTTCCAGGGTCATTAACATCACTTCATCAGGGAGCCCAGATTATTTGAGTTCTGCTTTATGCCAGCTTAATGCTGAAGGAGATATGAAAAGTTTCATAGTAATGGTAATTATAATCGTTAATATTTATTGAACACTGTCTATGTGCCAGGCAATATTCTAAGTGCTTTTCATGTTTTATCTCATTGAGTCCTCCCTGCAAAACCCCTGTGGAATAGATATTATTCTTATTTCTGTTTTGTAGATCAGAAAGAGGGAAATTGTAAAAATTGGCCAAAATCAGACATCTCATCATTGTGATCAGGCTGGCAATCTGACTGCTCTACAAATTTGTTACATCAGAAATAGAACATATTTTATTGGTTCTTTTTTTTTTTTCCCAAAATACACTCAATTAAAAATTTATCAGAGGGGCACCTGGGTGGCTTGGTCAGTTAAGAGTCTGCCTTCTGCTCAGGTGATGATACCAAGGCCTGGGATCCAGTCCCGGGATGGGCCGGGGTGGGAGCCCCGCTCAGCAGGGAGTCTGCTTCTCTTTCTCCCTCTACCCCTCCCCCCAACCCAGCTAGTTCTCTGTTCTTTCTCTCTCTCAAATAAATAAATAAAATATTTAAAAAACTATCTGAAACAAGACGAAACCAGAGGGAGACAAACCATAAGAGACTCTCAATCTCAGAAAACAAACTGAGGGTTGCTGGAGTGGAGGGGGTGGGAGGGATGGGGTGGCTGGGGGAATGGACATTGGGGAGGGTATGTGCTATGTTGAGCACTGTGAATTGTGTATGACTGATGAATCACAGACATGTACCCCTGAAACAAATAATACATACGTTAATAAAAAAATTATCTAAATTGTTCCTTAGTTACACGTTTTATTTTGCTTAGTGACACAAATTTAGTGACAGTAGAAGCTCAGTATTACTGATCAACACTTGCGGACCAAGTTTTAAGACACTATTTTTGCTTTCTTGCTTTGGTATTATCAGTTTGTAAGTAAATTATACCCTTTTTCCCTCTTTTCTCATCTCTCAACATGAGAAAATCCTGAATAGACCTTTAAGAAATGTCCATATAGGTATAAAGTATGTAATATGTCCAAAATGTATTTGACTTTGAATCCCTCCCTATTTTGGGGGAGCATTTCATGCAGCAAGTGTTTCCCAACTGTGATAAATGTTGTTCTAATATTTACTATAAAGCATGTTTTACCTCCTTTTCATCTCTCAAATCACTATAATCTGGATTTTGTCTTTAAGACTTCCATAATTTCAAATCAGTGGTCTCTTCTCAGATCACATCTCATGATTGCCCAGGAAGTGACTTTATAGACGGTTTCTCACTTGTCTTGGAACGTTCTCCTTTCTGGGTTGTAGTTCACCATTTCCTTTTGGTTTTCTCTCTTCTCCTCTGTCTTCTCAGTTTTCTTTATTAACTCACCTTTATCTAATTATTAAAGTGTTCCCTAAGGTCCCATCCTCGACTGTGATCTCTTCTGTCTCAATGTTATATTTCCAGTTGCTTCATTTAGACGGCCACACTCATCCCTACTTTTTGAATCTTCCCTGACTTCTTTATTTTATTTTATATTTATTTTTATTTTTTGGGAGGGGGAGAAAGAGAGAGAGCGAGAAGGGGCAGAGGGAGAGGGAGAGAGAGAATCTTAAGCAGGCTCCACGCCCATTGTGGAGCCTGACGCAGGGCTCGATCTCACGACCTTGAGATCATGACCTGAGCTGAAATCAAGAGTCAGATGCTCAACTGACTGAGACACCTGGTGCATCATGAATCTTCCCTGACTTCTTTAGAAACAATTAATTCCTCTCCCCTTTCCCTGCCAAGGGTTCTTTTTTTATACATTATATGTATGTATATATGTATATATACATAATGTATGTATACATAATATATATAAATATATATATTTATTAGTACATAGTTTCATGTCTGCCTTCTAACTAGACTCTTCTGTAAGGAAATGATAGGCTCTGTTGTGGTCAACTCAGTAGATTATCAGAACGGAAGTCTACATCTTACTCATGCAAGAGTCTGCTGCAGATCTGGGCAGTGCTCAAGGGCAGTGGGTCGCCATTGTGTTCAGGGACTCAGGGATCCAGGCAACTTCAAATCTGAGGCTCTACCTTCTCAGTAAAAGGGATTTTTCTCTGACTTCCATGGCAGAAGAGAAAGATTAGAAATTTGACAGGGGCATACTGCCTCATCCTGGTCTGTGGTTCACATTTCATTGGCCATAACTAATCATAGGGTTCTGGAGAGCAAGACCGGGAAGCTTTGTCTTCCATGTGCCCAGGAAAGACAGGGGGATGACTGCTGAATAGCTTAGCACAGGGATTGTATCATAATCATTTTTCTATCCCCCATGCTTGGCACAGAGTTCAACAATAAACACCAATCCATGTTTCATAAACTGAATCTTACCTAGTTCAAACTTGCATCAAAATGTGAGGCTCTCCTAAAGGAAAGGGAGCTTCCGCAAATTACTCAAGGAGATATTTACAGAACTAGGACTAGAAGCTAAGTCTATTGCTCCTTTCACTACACTTGCTGTTCCCGAAGGAATTTGTTATAGAAGAATTGTATGGTTTTGCTGGGCCAACCATTATATCTGTTAAGACATTGAGGTTAGTTTTTGTTTTCTTGTTCACTTGAAATCTTGGCTTACACAGTTAATAGAGCTAGGGCATGAAACATATCAGGAAAATGAATCAAATGCAATGGAATAAACTTAAAATAGATTATCAGTTAGTTGCCAGGCAACATCATTAACTATTTCCAGTTCCTAAATAGCGCACGTCTCTTTTTTGCTACCTGGTCTTTAATTGCATAGCAAATTCTTCTATTGATAGGGAAAAAAAGAAGTGTGAAAAGTGAACCATAGTGTTATAAATTATCACCTACCCTTGCTTTTTTACTGTAGTTTCTGAAATAGTAATTCTATGTGTTTGCTTAGCAATTTGGACCTTCCCCTCGCCCCCCATTTTACGTTTACTAACTTTTAAATTAGTAGATAGGGATTCTCTCAGTGCTATCTTATTTATGAAAATATTAAATTTGATGACTATTGTAATACCTTTTTTGGACCATCTTATTTGTTTCAAAGCTTGGTGATCCCATTTACTTTACATCTCAGGGTTCTCCTTCAAACTCCACTGAGATTCTCTCTTAAGCTCGACTTCTGCATGTGAAATTCCATTTGAATATGTAAATGCAGTATTTAATCTTTTTTTTTTAAAGATTTTATTTATTTATTTGAGAGAAAGAGAGAGAGACAGAGAAACAGCATGAGAGGGGAGAGGGTCAGAGGGAGAAGCAGGCTCCCTGCTGAGCCGGGAGCCCGATGTGGGACTCGATCCCAGGACTCCGGGATCATGACCTGAGCCGAAGGCAGTTGCTTAACCAACTGAGCCACCCAGGCGCCCTGCAGTATTTAATCTTAAAGGCAGTATTTTTACAAAAAACTTGTGATCTTCTTCCTTTCTCCCAAGCCTCCTCAAATAAACAAACAGTTGTAGAGATTGCTGGTTGTGGCATGGGGTTGATTTCTAGTCAGCGAAATAGGAGCAGAAGTTATGGGCACCCCTTCCAAGTTTGGCCCATACCATCTTCCCTGCAAACCAACAAACCACCACCACCAACCACCACAACCACCACCACCAAAACAGGTAAAAGCCCCTCCTTCCTAGTTTCCACCTGGCTGGAGATGAGTATGCCAAACTCGGAAATCATACCGTTAAGAGTGATGAAGCTTTTATCAACTTGAATTCTCAAATGGCTTCGGCAAAAGAGCCCCATCACTCTCCTGGACTGTTCTGATAGCAAGAAATAAACTTATTACATTTTGAACCATTGGTTGAGATTATTGTTACCATAGAAATAATACAGAAACCTCAGTTTGCTCATCTAGAAAATAGGAACAATAACTACTTTATTTTGATAACCAAATGAAATAATATAAATAAAGCATTTATTTTAATGCGTAATTCATAGAAGCTACCTGTTAAGTTTCTTTACTTCCTTCCATCTTCCCTTAGATACAAGGAATACAGTCCTTTTTCTCATTTTTTTTTTTTTTAAAGAGAGAGAGAGAGAGAATGAGAATGTTAAGCAGGCTCCATGTTCAGCTTGGAGCCTGACGCAGGGCTCCATCTCATGACCCTGAGATCATGGAGCCAAAATTAAGAGTCAGTGGTCCAACCAGCTGAGCCACCCAGGTGCCCCCCACCCCTTTTCCTTTCTTAAACCTCTGATTCCTCTACCATTTTTTTTCTGTTCTGTACTTGGCAAAGAAAACAGTGGTTATGAGACTCAACCTGTTAATTTTCCTGTTGCCAAATCTACACATATCATGGGTCCAAATCCCCATTTTGCCCTTTCTTCCTATGCCAATCCCACTCCTTCTGCCATTTAATATTAACCAGTGTTTATTAAGTGATTAGTACATGCCAGGTAATATGGGAAGCTCTGCATGAATTATATTAGAGTTCATGAAGAAAGAACTATTTTATATCCCCATATTGCTGATGAAAGAATTGGGATCAGAAAAATGAAGCAGTTTGCTCACAAAGCAAGTGTGATTGAACCCCCATGTATCTTTAAATTCTCTCATTATATTTTCACTTTCTACCTGTATTTAAACATGCTCAAAAGTCTACAGTTTCCAGAAAAACCATTCCCTGAAGACATTTACTGTCTATCTCCTCACCTCCACTCTCCAAGCACCAGCTTGTGTCCTTACCACACGGATGAAACGCCTCCTCTTTTCAAGTAACACACCCAATGGAAACTGCCTAATTCTTCAATCATTCAACCTTTCTGAAATATGTAGTTCCATTGACTACCTTCTTTTCTTATTCCTTCATTCCATGCCCCCCCCTTTTTAGTGCCTTTTCACTCCACATTACTTGTCTAGCCACTCTTTCTCAGTTTCATTTTGGGTACTCTTTTTCCTCTTTAAATATTGGTGCTCCTTGGGGTTCTATCCCTCTCCCTCCATTTTTTAAACTCTAAATATTCTGCTGGTATCATTTACTCCTATGGTTTCAATCATAAACTGTATGCCACTTGTCCCCATGTCTTTTATTCACGTGACTATGAACATTGCACTTGAATTCTATAACCATTTAAGTAATTTCTATGTGATATTCTCAATTTAGATGCTGCATGAGCACCTCAAACTCATTTCTAACACTGCTTTCATAATCTCTCTCCAAATATCTTTCCATGTAACATTTCTCTCTCTGAACTACCCTATCTCAGCAATTTGTCCATTTGTCCAAGTTGGAAACTGCACATCATTTTTGGATCTACTCCTTCCTCACTCCCCACGCCCAATCAGGTTCTAAGTCTTGTTAATTAACAAGAAACTCTGTTTTTAAAATATAATTAAACCTGTTGGTTTTTTTTTTTTTCTTCACTCCCCATTTCCTACCATTTGCCATTATCCATGCATCTGGAGCATTGAATGCTGAAGCTACATTATTTGCCATTCTCAGAAAACTGCTGTTTTCTGAAATGAAAGAAAGGCCCTTTCATACTTTGAAAAACGCTTACTTATATTTTTCTCCCTTTTATGCTTGGAAAAATATTTCAATAATCAGCTATATTGTCACTGCTCTTGTGGACCTTGTGAAGTTTTCCTTGAGGTAAATTTGGCGGCTCCCCTACCCTCCCTCTTGTGTTACCATACAACTGTGCACCCACCTCCTTTCTAAATACTTATCAGAAAGTTTGCAATTATTTGGGTATTTATCTCTTCTGCTAGATAGTGAGAGATTTGAGAAAAGAAAGCTTATCTTTGTTACAGTGAATTGGACACTTTCTAATTTGAAGACACTTTTGCTAAAGGACCAGTTCACCAATGGCTGTTTGCCAAATGATTGGATTGATCAAATTTATCAATTTATTTCAAACAGTTGTAGTAGTTAAAGCTCTTTGGATGTTTAAGTTTGCTTCCTAATGAGGACATATGATTTTCTGGATATTAACTTTTTAACTTGTTATATCACCTGAGAATCTGGCAAAAGGGTGAGGTTAGCAAAATAGAATCAGTACTTAATTAAAATTTTTTCAAGGAAAGGCTGTTTTCCAACCCCTCCTTTTTTTTTTGTCCGTTTTATATGTAATGGGACTACTTGCCTACCTCTGAAATATTTTCAGTTATCTTTGAATGTCATTTTCTATTTCGGTATATTTTAAGCATTTTCCTAATTCTTTTGCCAATTCCTCAAATGGCATCCCAGCTTTCCTTTTATATATCTAGCATTTAAAGTTTAAGATTAAATTAAACTTTAATGAAGATTAAACTTTAAATTTAACTCACAGGCACTAAAATAAATCAGAATTTTAAACTAGATTAAAATTTAATGAAATAAAATGTTTAAATTAAGTTAAATTTAGAATTACCATTTAAATTCATCCAAAAGAATCAGAATTAGTTAAAAACATTACGTCTCCATGAAACTAAAAATGTGATTCTGTCAAAGAACAATTAGGGTATCTTGACTTGGTTGGCTAGCAATTCGCAAGATGATCCACAAAAGCACAAAAAACAATGAAAAAAAAATGACCACAATGGACCAAATCAAAAAGATGTTAAAGAAGAGTATAAAACAAGTTGATTAAAAATACTATAAATGATAATAGATGAATGCTGAAGGTTGGCTCAATACAAAATGACATTTTAAAAAGGAGTAAAAACCAGTATAAACTGAGAATCCCCATAGGAAAAGTAAAATTTTATTTGGTGCATGTGAACTATTTCACATTCAGTCATCAAATCAAGTATTCTTCTTAAAACCTGTAAGGTTATCTTTTGTCAAATCAACATATTTGATGGGTGGGTTGTCAGTGAATCGGACATTTGGTGAATTGAGTTTTAGTGAATTTGTCTGCTTGATTGCCACCTGCAAACTTGCCTATGCTCTCAACCCCTTCTCCAATTACCACAACTTTCTTGCGTTAACTAAAGTCTCTCTGCGTCTGACATCCTTAAGTGATGTCTGTTAATTCTTTTACAACCAACTTCTCCGGTCAGAGGTTTCTAATTTTCCCCCTCCTTTTTAAGCTCATTGTCTCTCCTCTGGCCAATAGATTCTTGTCCTCCTCAAGGACACTACTATATATTACTGTAAAAGCAGTCTATTACTTTGTTCCCTTAGGCCCTCGTTTCTTAATGTTTATTTTTCAATATTTAACATATTTGGTTTTTTTTTTTTTTAAGATTTTATTTATTTATTTGAGACAGAATGAGAGAGAGAGAGAGCACATGAGAGGGGGGAGGGTCAGAGGGAGAGAAGCAGGCTCCCTGCCGAGCAGGGAGCCCGATGCGGGACTCGATCCAGGGACTCCAGGATCATGACCTGAGCCGAAAGCAGTCGCTTAACCAACTGAGCCACCCAGGCGCCCGTCAATATTTAACATATTTGTAAAATACAAATCAGATTATGTCACTCTCTTGTTTAAAACTTTTTAATAGCTTTCTATTACTCTTAAAGATCTAAATTCAGAATATGGCCCACATGTTCATGCACATATTGGCCCCTCGATACCTTTTCGTGTTTCTTGGAGGACTTGCTCCTTTTTTGGGCTCCAGGCATTGACCTTTTCAGACCCGGGGATGTGCCACTCCACTGTCCAGCCTGGAGCCTTTGTCTGTGTATTTTCCTCTGCATGCCTCCTGCTACCTACCCTGGTGCCCTGTGTTATGAAATGCCTCTCTCCCCACACCTTTATTTTTTTTTTTAACTAGGCTTTATTTTTTAGAGCAGTTTTAGGTTCACAGTAAAACTGAGTAGGAAGAACTCAGAGAGTTCTCATATACTCAGTGCCCCCACGTGCATAGCCTCCAAGATGCTCTCCCATTTTTTAGCCTCCCCTCTGCTAGATATATTTCTATTATTATCAGTTCTCATAGAATCATATTTTCCTCTTCAAACATCACTTCGAGACTTTAATTTTTTAGTATGATTCTTTGTCGCTTGTCTTTTTTTTCTCCACAAAGCATAAACTCCGTAAGGGCAAATACTGTTTATTATTGTTTATCATTTGCTTCTCAAAATACAATCCTATGCCTGCATATAGTAGATCTTCAAAAAACATCCATCATCGTGGGTGAATGACATAGGTCATATAATCCTTTATAGTCTAGGGGTAAAACACAGCTCTATATAATTACCAATATGGGATTTCAAAAACCTAAAATAAAAATTAACCATAATTTTGCTATTTCTTTCTATCTCAGATGAATTCAGAGTTTGCATTTGTAATTATTCTTGTCCAGCAGCTCTTAAAAATTAGCCACAGATGTTATACTAATGACATGTTAATGGAAATAAAATTATTTGATTATGTATTAAATATAACAATTCCTTTCTTCTTTGATTGTTTCTTCTCTGTTTTCAAACCTGAAGTGTTTGGTTTCAAACCTGTAAAAATTTGCTTGCTTTACCTAAGAGGCACAGATCACCACAAGGGGGCAGGGGTAGACAAATATTCAGTTTTTTTGACTCAGAGTTCTGTATCATCAGAGTATTATTCTTTGACAGAGTAAATTTGAGCCATTATTTTTTGTATGAGGTTTTTTTTTTTTTTTCATTTGCCATTCAATTTAAAATCTATAAGTACTATTACCCTTTCCATACAGTGTATGTCTTTTAAAAGATGAACAGACCTCCACTACACAAATTGTAGGCATGAAATAACTTCTCTTCAGTACATTAAATCATTTTACAGAGTTATAAGAATGATATGCCAGGCATAGTAGTAAATTGTTCATTGGTAATTTTATAGCTAGTTTCTATTCTGTTTTACCTTTAGCACCCCTCCCTCTCCCACCACTACCCCCCCCCCCCCCTTTCCCCCATACACACATAGAGGCTGGAAGGGGGAAAAAGAGATTTTGTGGGGGTTTTTTTGGGGGGGATAATAATTTAGGGAATATTTAGGTATTTACTGCATAGAAGTAAGAAATTGAACATTTTCTGGGAATAAGATTTCACAGTATAATTTGCTTTATTTTTCTTTCTTTTGTTCACTAAGTACATATCCATCTTCTTCACTTTGTTTAAGAAAAACACAACCTGAGCTCTATGTGGCTAGCTTGACACAGTTCTCCTAAACAGTTTGGGTAGAACTTTATGTAATGATCTAATTACATGACTAACTTTATTTTATCGCTTATTCTGAAATTTAGTTCCCTGCAAAAGAAGAGCTCATCAAATTTCGAGTTGAATTTTAAGAATGTTAAGTTTAATGATAATGAAAACAAGATAATTTGCATGTGAACAGCCTTGGTTAGGAGGAAGTTTAGAAGAGAAAGAGGGCTATTTAAGAGAAACTAATAGAAAGAAGGAGACTTCATTCAGACTGGGAACCACCAAAGAGCTCACAGGCAGGTTGGAGACAAGTCACCTAATTTTGATGTTTTTTTATGCCTCTATGTCTGCCCTTGCTTGCCTTCTGACTCTGGGACACCTCCTTCTACCACACCCCTCATTTTTACTCCAGGTAGTACAAGTAACTGGGCATATCTATTATACTCTAATCTCTTGAGCCCAAGGAAGATATTGCTAACATATCACCATATTCCCCCACCCCCACCAAATCTAGCCTCAGTATTCTTCTCAGTCCAGCTCCTCAAAATAGATTCTATACCAATACCAATTAATTACAGTTGTCCTATGAGGTGAAAAACATTTGCCATCTTGGTGAGTTAGCCCAAACCAGTGACCAAAGTTGGGTGGCTTTGGAGAATGTAATTTTGACTTGACTATGATATGAAGATGTTAGTGGAACAGAATGTCCCTTCCCCCACTACACATGGTGACAGAATAATACCATTTAGTCTGAGGTGAGAAAATAAAGCAACTAAAAACTCTTATAATTTATTTAATCTTGGTCAGCCGGAATTAGAACATTCATCAATGAGCCCCATAAAAGAAGAGACATGTTTGTTTTTAAAGATTTTATTTATTTTTTAGAGAGCGAGTGAGAGAGAAACAGCATGAGAGGGGAGAGGGTCAGAGGGAGAAGCAGGCTCCCCGCTGAGCCGGGAGCCCGATGTGGGACTCGATCCCAGGACCCTGGGATCATGACCTGAGCCGAAGGCAGACGCTTAACCATCTGAGCCACCCAGGCGCCCATGTTTGTTTTGTTCATCACTCTATCTCTAGCGGTTAGCCCACGGTCTGACACACACTAGGTACTCAGTAATATATGTTGATTGAATGAGTGAATAGTGAATAATGGCCGATACCATATTTTATGTCACATGATATTAAATGAGGTAGTTTTTCACTCTAAGCTGGTAACTTCCAGAGAAGTAAAAGGGAGAGGTTTTTCCAAAGGGTAATTCATGACCTTTTGGAAGGTAACAATGAAAAAATACAAGCAATAAAAGTTGGGAAACCTTCTGTGAGGGCCCTATCTGGTCTATTTCACTTTAAATCATCAAAGAATCATACAATTTATTTATTTATTTATTTTTAAAAGATTTTATTTATTTATTTGACAGAGAGAGAGACAGTGAGAGAGGGAACACAAGCAGGGGGAGTGGGAAAGGGAGAAGCAGGCTTCCCGCTGAACAGGGAGCCCGATGCAGGGTTCGATCCCAGGACCCTGAGATCATGACCTGAGCTGAAGGCAGTCGCTTAATGACTGAGCCACCCAGGTGCCCCAAAATCATACAATTTAAAGAGTTTAGAACTGGAGATTTCTCATGAGTCAATATGATACTATTAAATTGAACATGGGATATTAGACACTGGTACTCTTCTGAGACTCATCTTTGGGAATATTTAATTTAACTCTTGCATTTTTAATTGAAATATTGCAAAATCTTTCAAGGATATTTAATGTGATTTTTATTTCTAAAGGTCAGTTAAGTCTCGGGTTAATTCCTTGTATTCACTGGTATCCTAAACTAAGCATAGATGGCTCAAAACTGAAAATCTTATTATTCATGTGGCCACAGTAAGTGTGAACAATTTTCAAGTTTAAAAATTTGTGTTATAGAAGCAGAGGTCCTCTGGGGCATCTGTCATTTGTTGACATGTTGAGGAAAAGGTTACAAAATGCTTTGGAGCTCATCAACGGAATACATTAGCAAGGTCCTTAGATATTATCTGGGCCAGTACTGTCCAATAGAACTTTTTGCCCTAATGGCAATGCTATTCGTATTGTCCAGTACAGTAGCCACTAGTTGTATGTGGCCATTGTGCACTTGAAATATGGTTAGTGCAACTGCGGAATTGAATATTTAATTTTATTTAAAATTAGTAATTAAAATTTATACTTAAATACCACATGTGACGAGTGCTACTTTATTTGGACAGTGCAGGCCTAGAGGAATAAATGCCTAATTCGAGTGCTGTAAGTTTTGAGATGAGATATTAAAAATTTTAACAAACAAGATCTCAGACTAAAACTAATGGAGAACTCAAGAATGGTGACATGGGAATTTTTTTTTTAATTTTTTTTTAAAGATTTTTATTATTTATTTATTTGACAGAGAGAGAGATAGCGAGAGCAGGAACACAAGCAGGGGGAGTGGGAGAGGGAGAAGCAGGCTTCCCTCCAAGCAGGGAGCCCGATGTGGGACTCGATCCCAGGACCCTGGGATCATGACCTGAGCCAAAGGCAGACACTTAACGACTGAGCCACCCAGGCGCCTGACATGGGAATTTTAAAATGCAACAAGTTAAGCATCTACCAGGTACTTGACTCTTTGCCAGATAATTTTATATTTATTATCTCAGTGAATGCTTGTAAAACTCTGCAAATAAAGATTTTACCTTTATTTTATAGGCAAAGGGCCAGATATTAAAACTTCCTTAGTGGAAATAGGATTAGAACTTACACCCATTTGTTTCAAAAGCCATGCTTATGCAAAATTTGAGTGAGTGGAAGAAAACTACCCAGATGCAATTGTGAATGTGTGTCCTAGGAGGTAAGATCAGGGCTGGAATGAGTGTCACATCTAAATATTAGCCTAGAATTTCTTAAAATCCATTGCTAAGGCTAGGATTGGTTTCTGATGATGTAACAGGGTTGAAGGTAAGGATGGGTCAGATGGTTTGGGTTGGGTAGAAGAAGGATGCTCAGGTACATGAGCAACGATTGTTAGACTTGCTATTCCCATTAGCTCATGCTGACTATGGTAGCATCCTTGGCTATATTTTATGTTTAGATACTACTTTGATGTTATTTTTCTCTCCGATAATGCTCTGTGACTTGATTTTATCCTCATTCATCATATGACTTATACAATGTGTTATTCACCTGGTAAGTGTGAGTTGGGGCATTTCCTTGTCATCATTGTGTTGAGAAAGAGCTTCCTTATGGTGCAGGGGATGGAGATGAGCCTTTACTTGTTTTACATCACTAAACCTAATGTCTCTGGGTGCATATGTTTTCCTTAACACCTAAATCATCCTGTAGAAAAACGTGTCTTGTATTCTTAGAATAAAAGGATAACAGCATTTTTCCTGCCTGGTCCTCAGAGTGTGTGCCACAAAAAAAAAAAAAAAAAAAAAAAAAAAAGATTTTGCCCTAGCTTACATATTAAATGAAGGAGACTACTTAAAGAAAGCTGAATATCTCGGTTTAGGAAGTTGGCTTTCCCAGTGATTGAAATAAATTAGATATGAATGATGGCCAGGGTATCTATATAGGCTAGCCCTGTGCCTTGTAATTCTGGGATTCTTTTAAAACTAAAAATCCAATATTAGAATTCTTTGATAAAGTTTCAGATTCTGAGACAGTGTTCACCAAATTTCTTTTGAATGGAAACTAAGGCAATTTTGTGATTCCACTGGGAATTGCATCCAGGATCTTCTGTGTGTAAGGCAAATGTGCTAACCACTACACCATGGGACCTGAAAACGAGCATGAGATTCTGAGACAGGGTTATGTGGCCTAACTTGTTTATGATTGGGGCTGGGTCTCATCAAGTAGGACTATAAATGGCCATGGATATTTTTGAGGTCCAAATATGAATCTGTTGCAAGATGGGGGACTCTTTATAAGATTATCAGTTCATGGAAATAGTGGGCTTTGGAGGCAGTGTGTGAACCCAGAAATGGGATATGAAAAGGAAACTAGATTTCTGAAAAAGCAGATGAAATGGTGCATTAGTCTTTGCGGCCAAAGCAGGAGGGGAGCTGGAGAAAGAACACAGGAACAGAAACAAGATTGTCACAAGGCGGTTAGGGAGCAAATTACTTGAATTGCAGCCCACTTACATTTGAGCAAATGTGCTTCTGGGAGCTTGGGGCTTGTTCTTAAAAGAACCAGTCCTGTAGGATAGGTGCATTGCCAAAGTCCAGATCGGCTTCAGTGCTAGAGAAACAAACACATTTTGCAAAATCCTAATGTTCATAGCTGGGGGGAGAGTTCAATTCCCAGGAAAGGATTGTTCTTTATTTGATATTCTTAAGCATCAGCCATGTAGTAGACAAATGTAGCCATAGAGAGTTGAATGAGATTTCTGCCAGCATAGCCCAATGGCTGGATGTCTTCTGGAAAAATAAATCCTATTGAACTATGTCAGAATCAACTCCAATCTCTCCCTCTCCCCACTCTCTCTCCCCATGTCTGGCCTTTATAAAGAAGGGTAATAAATCTCCTTTCCAAACTTATCTCAGTTATGGCAGAGGGAAGTGGAAATATGTTGTCCATTTGAGAGGAAGGTTATTGAAGTACCATAGCACATGATTTGTTAGACCCTATTTGATTTAAACTCTGATTATACCCAAACACTCAATTCTGCTTCATACATGGAAAAGATCTCCTACAGCCCATTCTACCTTCCAATCATTCACACTCCTTGTCCACTTTGTAGGGGAAGACAGACTGTTATTAGCTTATGGAAAACATATCCTGGGTTGCATGTATTATGGAGAACTCTCCTATGATACCTATTCATTTTCCTCTTATTTTACCAAGATGACTGTGGTGATGTCTGCAAGTGCATGCAGCTGGAGCTGGCTGTGGTGCTATGATGGGTAGTACAGTACATCCTTGCTGTCCATAAAAATCGGCTCCCATTTCTCTCTCTGTCTGTACATGTAAGCATGTCTGTCAACATACTCAAACACATACAAAACATATGATAGGATTACGTGTTAATTCAAATCCACTCATTCTTTTAATAAATATGTGTGTTGAACGTACTCTATGACAGGAAGAGTTGCCCCAATGAAATGTCTGTAAACGTTATTTTGTGTGTTCTTTCCTTCTTCATTATTCTCTTCAAATCAGATGATGTTGTTTCTTGCTTCAAGCTTTCTTTTAAAGAGCAGAGAGTAGAAATTCTTTGAAAACAATCCTCTTTCTGAAAGACTGTGCTTATAAGAGTGGAGAAATGGGGAGAGGAACACTTTCAGGGTTACTGACTGGGAATGGTGATTTCCCAGACTAGGGTGAGAGCAGGGCTGCTGGGTCTACCAGTAGAATGGTCCTAACCCTTTTCCTTGGCAGCACTCTCGGGCAATGGCAGGACTCAAAGTGTATCCAGAGACTCAAGCCCTGACCATGGAGTTCCCACTCCCCATCAAGAATCCTGGATCTCGAGAGAGGCACAAGGCAAATAGGGACAATGTGCGACAATGTCTGAAGGGAAAATAAGCTTTTCCACACTAATCGGTGCATACCAAAAACAGGACGGTCCTCTGCAATGCCTTGGGAAGAATAAGACACCTCACCTGGATTTTTATAGGATACTAAGGAAAAGAAGACAAAATGCTATAATAATTATTGGGATTAAAATCTCTCCAGATTGGTGGGGTTTGGAATTAAGTTGATTAAGCAGTGTTGGATTTAAGTTAATTTTAAGAAAACAAAGCAATGCTTTATTGCTTGCACGTCTGGATTTGTGGATTAAGGTCCCTGCCTGCTATCACTCAGCAGGGAACACAAATGTAAACAAGTGATTACTATTGTGAATTGACTGATCTATGAAGGAAGAAGTCAGGGTACTTTGGAAACAGAACTGGAAGCTTAGTTAGGAGTGGTTTGGGGGAAATGGTGAATGAAGGAAGTAATTATTCCTTGAGTGAACATTTTAGCTGTTATCTACAGGATAAATAAGAGTTACCTCGGTTAAGGGGACATAGGAAGGTTGAAGAATGTTCCAGGAAGTGAACAATATTGAAAATATCCTGAGGTGAAAAAAGTGTGGAACAGCCAAGTGTGGCCAAGACATGCACGCAAGGTCGAGAAAGGTCAGACACAGAGAACAAAGAGGGGACAGGCCTCAGGTTGTTTGGGGCCTACTAGACTATTCAACACAGATAATAAGAGATATGGAAAGCCACTGGAGGATTTTAAGTAGGGGAGTGAAATAAAAGATTTGAGATTTTCTAAGATTAACTTTGGATGCAGGTTGGAAAATACAGTGACAAGAAAGATTTAAAGGACCAATGAGTAGGCCTTGTGATTATAGTTGGTTGGCCTAGGTTGCAAAGGAAGGATGGTGAATGGTTAAAAATAAAGAGAGTTTTGGGAGATTGAATCCCTAGATCCTGATGACTAACGTTGAGGTAGGGGCATAAGGTGGAGGGGTAAATAATGAGAAAGCTTCCTACATTTCCAGCTTAAGTAACAAAATAGAGGAGGGGAAATAATGGAATTAAGAAACACTGATTGAAGAACACATTTTAG
Organism: Neomonachus schauinslandi; assembly: GCF_002201575.2. Lineage (NCBI taxonomy): Eukaryota > Metazoa > Chordata > Mammalia > Carnivora > Phocidae > Neomonachus > Neomonachus schauinslandi. Next base: position 82,500,107 of record NC_058406.1, on the reverse strand, counting down.
ATTTGGTTTTGAGAAAATGAGTTTGACCTGCTTTAGAGACATCTAAGCTTTTATATACACGTTATATCAACCATATTACTGAATGTAATAGTAATTTATTATTAGACTAAAGGTGATTATAATAAGTACTACGATAATAAATTAGAAGTAGGTGATTCTATGTTGTTAGATATATTAAAAGTATTTAAAAACGAATTAAAATGGATATGAACAATTACTGACAAATTAACAACCTTGACCAAGAAACTGACCAAAGATAGATTATGGACCAAATAAAATTTCCTCAGATTTTCAGATGACAGAAAGAAGCTGGTGGAAGAAATATTCTGAAGTGGCTAACACCACACCTTGAAACTCATGATACATTAAGTTCTTTAATTTTAGATCGTCAGGCAATGTAATTCATTAATATAAACAACAAACATTTCATTAAGCCACCATGACGATAGCTTAGTCTGCACACCTCCACAAGTGCTGACCTCTCCAAGTGTATCGCCTCCAAGGAACCATGAACCAAATGGGAAAATGTGTGGTTGTTGGTCAGAAAAGTCTCTACATCTTGAAATTATAATCGTAGTCATTGGTTGGTAAGTTTGCTACCCCTCTTGCCCATCTGCTAAGAGCTATCATTTTGAAACTAGACATTTGGCTTCTGACATAAACTTCATCACAAAGCTTGCCACGGACGGAAGAATCCAGGGAGTTTCTAGCCAGTCCTTGCTTTCCTTCACACAGGGGATCACGGTAGAGACTGCATGTTCACAGAACTCTTTTCCTCAAAGAAAAGGGAAATGGAAACAGAATTGCTGCTTCAGGAAACAAAAACAGGGAGATAACCCGTAAGAGATTATTGGGGTTATCAAGGCCTCCTTGCTTAAACTCCTTGTCTTTTCTTAAAGACATTTAACAGACTCTACCTTCTAGTATAGTTAAATGGCAAGTTTTCTTCTTTCTAGATAAGTATAAACTGCAAATAGCAGACAGCAAAGCGTTCAAGAGTTTCTATGTGCTTATTCCTGTCAGCAGCACTTTGGCAGAATTTGACTATAAGGTTGGTTATAACAGTTGGGAAGCATCTGGCCAGGGCCAGAGGTGGTGGGGGTGGGGTTGAAAGGAAATAGGAAAAGGAAGTGAAGAAGGAAGCCTATTGTTCTCAGCAATATCGTCTTCCTTCTGGCCTGGTTCCTGGAAACTCATAACATTTGTAGAGCAAAAGGCCTCAAATAAGGGGTAATGCATAGTAAGGTATAGTCAGAGAGAGCAGTGTGGATCTGTCAGACTGCAAATATGCAACAGCCTACAAAGCTAGGAAGTGATTGGGAGGGTAGACCACTCATAGATAGTAGTAGGAATGTAGGGGAAGAACAGTGTGCTGGCCTTGGTGGGAACCAGAATGTAAGAGCACTTGGCCAGCTGTATCTACCCAATGGGTGGTTGTGAAGATGAACTGAGACAGTTGGCTCACTGGGACTCAATAAGTATGGGCTGTGGGCATTACAAGTCAGGCTGGTTAACAAGGCCAGACATGAGATATGGCCAATAAGCTCATTGCAGCTGTGGCCGTCAGGGGAGAGAACTCACATTTATTACGAGCAGCTACTCTGCTGGGCACCTTACGTAAGTTATCCCCGTTCACTCTGACATCAAATATATGTAGAAGTATTGATAACTCTATGTTATAGAGGGAGAAATTCAGACTCGGAGAAGTTAAAACAATTTGTACAAAGACACACAGCCCGTCAGTGATGGAGCCAGATTTAAAGTCTACCTGATTATGCACTCCTTCCACCAGTCTGTGTTTTTAGAGTACTGAGAGAGGTGGGTTAGAGGCAGGTGGGTTAACAAGGAGAAGGCTTGAAATTTGGAAACTAGGCAGAGAGGAACTTAAAAATATAAGCATAGGGGACTCTATTCAGTGTTCCCAGAACACCCTTGGCATGCCTCCATGGCCCATTCCGTACTGCATTATACTTACAGATCCATTTGGATAGCCTTGTCTGCTAGACTGGCTGTACCCCGATCATAGGGAGATAACTTTCTTTCTAGCCTCAGTGCCATGTATGAAGTCTAGAGAATAGTTGGTGCTTATATATTCGTTGAATTAGTGAATTCATTAAATCAAGCCCAGAATTGCATGTTACAGCACCCAAATGTATGGAAATTGGTAGCAAAACCCAAGCAGAATCAATGGCATCTGTAAGCAGAAATCTTTTTACAGCAAAGTAAGGTGTACTATAATATATTTGGGTTAACCTGTTAAGCAGAGTGTTACAAACGTTAACTTGAGGGCAGATCCCTTCATACTTACTGTTTCTCTCAAAGTCCTCCCAGGCCAATGTCTTTCACACAGTAGACATTCAGTAAAATGTTTTTGAATTCTAAAAAGAAGTTAACAGTTCAAAATCATGTATGATCTTCGTATCTTTGGGTAGGTTGTTGAAATTTGGGGCATTAACGTCTTAAATCTTAATACATGAAACGCACATGCAATTTGTAATTTTAAGATTTAAGGTCACATCTAAACCATAAAAAGCATCTGGATAAAAAGCGAAAAATGGAAAAAATCCCAAGCCAAATGTTGGGATATTGGAGGAGTATTTTGTGCTACATAGAAACAGCTTAAAGTATAATATTTTACTTTTAGACCCCAAGCTCAAAGCTCCTATCAACATTACATCTACCTTTAAAGCTGAGCAAAGCCAACCACCCAGCATTCTTCTTTTTTATTTTTTTTATTTTTTATTTTTTATTTTTTTTAAAGATTTATTTATTTATTTGAGACAGAGAGAATGAGAGAGACAGAGAGCACATGAGAGGGGGGAGGGTCAGAGGGAGAAGCAGACTCCCTGCCGAGCAGGGAGCCCGATGCGGGACTCGATCCAGGGACTCCAGGATCATGACCTGAGCCGAAGGCAGTCGCCCAACCAACTGAGCCACCCAGGCGCCCCGCAGCATTCTTCTGAAGACCTCAATTAGTTTAGATTTGAGAGTACAAATTGAAACGAGAAAGGAAATTCTTGAGCTGCTGGGAAGTGGTATTGATATTACTGAGACTCTTTGGTGCTTTAATTGTGCTGGTAAAAAATACTAATGGGGTCAAACAATTGGAAGCTCAATGAGATGAAAACAACCGGGAGCAAGAAGGGAAAGACAGGGGTGTGGGAGGCTGAGAGGTTAATATCAACTTCTGTCTAATTTAGGATTTGGATTAAAGAACAGAGAAGCTCAAACCTGCTCAAATTACGCTGCCATCTGTGACTCTGATGTGGCATTTGGAAGAGTAAAAACACATGCTGGAAATTTACCAAGACAAAGAAATATTCTGGAACCTCGGCACAGGATTTTCCTTTGTGGCTAAAAGGCTGAGCTACTTTGGAAACATTTGGATTCCTTTTCTGCTTTATCTGAGCCACAAAGCATCTCTTTTAAAGCACAGACATTGCATTCTATATAAGGAGGAACCTTTGTGAGTTAATCAGACATCATTTTCCAGGCTTGTCTAGGAGTTACATCATGAAGAAATATGTGTTGGTAGTTATTGATTATCTAACAAAAGGGAGAACAAGAGAAATTAAAAATCTTGTTTAAGTGGCATGATACTTCACGAGCTCTAAGATGTTCTCTTTAGCCCCAGTTCCCATGGAAATTATTTAATGCTGAGAGGGAGTTCAAACTACTGAGGGAAGCTGCATATTTTCAGAGCACTTGAGTTGAGAAGCAAAGCAAGAAGGGTCTGCATCTTCGAATAGAACATTTTGTGTTACATACAAATCTGCATTCACTTTTTTTTTAAGATTTTATTTATTTTAGAGAGAGAGAGAGAGAGCATGCTTGAGCAGGGGGAGGGGCAGAGAGAGGCTCTCAAGCAGACTCCCACGGGGCTCCATCCCAGAACCTTGAGATCATGACCTGAGCTGAACCCAAGGGTCAGACGCTTAACTGACTGACCACCCAGGTGCCCCTGCATTTGCTCTTCTTAAAAAGGCTTCCAGGAAGCTGGCTGAGGACAGAAGACAACATGATTATTCTTCCAATTTAAAATTGTCACTCTACTTTGTATCCTTTACATACCTAATTCTAACATGAGTTGATATGGACAGAAATACTTTTTTTTTTGACATTAAAGGGAAATTATGTGATATAAAAATATCCTAACCTCATACTATTTTTGTTAACTCCCTGGGTTATAAAAGGGGCTTCCCTTCAATTCAATGTAAGGAAATTTTTTTTTTAATTTGAATTTTTGGGACCAGGCTCCTGGGTGCAGGCATGGTCTAGAGTGTGACGGACATTGAGGACAGCACTGCTGGCCCCTTCTCACAAACAGCTTTCCTCTTTGGCTGCATTGTTGGCGTTCAGTGTTGATGGATCCAATGTTACCGTCATCCAGTTACCTTCCTTCAGTGACAGGAGTGTGGGACCTCATGGTGAGGGATAATAAGGACCTCAGAGCTTGAAGCTCTGGTTCCAGTGCCAGCCTCGTCTCTAAATACTTAGGAGGCTGTTGGCAAGTGACTGAACATTTCTATACCTCACTTTTCTCAACTGTAGAATAAGAACAGAAGCAGCTAACACACAGAGATGTGAAAAATTAAAGATGCTCAGTAACTCTAACTCCTCCTACCCTTTCCCATCAGTTAGCTAAACACGTTGTCCTTTACAAAATATCCCACTCACAATAGAAAGGGTTCCTTAGAGTTGGTGCCCAAATGAAGTTGATGTCTATTTTCCCCCCTTCTGTATCTCTCTGTTTTTTTTAGTAGCAGAACTCTGGTCCTGTGATGGTTTACAGTTGTAGTTACTGTTGTTTCCCTTGAGGAGATGACCTGCACCTACTATCATCAGGGGTGATGCCTCTGGGCCCACGAACATCACATACACAGTTCCTCCAGCCACAGTGGTTCAGGTGACCCGATTTGGTCTTTCAGCCAAAGCTGCAGACATGCAGGATGGTGTAGCAGGAAAGAGTCTCTCCTTTCTGAGGAGTGTGACCATGAAGTCTGTGGAGGAGAGCAGAGCCAAAGTACAGAGCTCAATGACTTTATTCAAGCTCCTAAACCCAGCGGGCCCAAAGTTAAACCCTTCGTGCCCTGGATTTTTCATCAAAGGAGCCAAGAAATTATCTGGTTTTTTTTTTTTTTTTTTGCGTTAGCGAGTTTAGATTAGTTTCTAGCCTTTTCAGTTGAAAGGGTTTTTTTGTTTTGTTTTAAGATATTTATTTATTTATTTGATAGCAAGCGAGAGAGAGAGAGAGAGAGTGCACACAGCAGGGGGAGCAGCAGGCAGAAGGAGAGGGAGAAGCAGGCTCCTCATTGAGCAGGGAGCCCGATGTGGGGCTCGATCTTAGGACGCTGGGATCATGACCTGAGCCGAAGGCAGACGCTTAATGACTGAGCCACCCAGGTGCCCTTTATTGAAAGGGTTTTGATGAACACTTCCAAGGGTGGAGATCAATGGAGGGTAAGGGGGAGTAAAATTTAAATTTGAAGTAAGATTTTTTTACTTGCAAACCTTTTTCTTTAGAGGGTCCATATTTTGCCTTAATTCTCTAATGCATTTAGAACAAAATAATCAAGATGATTACTTTAAAATTTTCTTGCATTGGAGTTCTGTTGTAAGAAGCCCAAAAGCACCTTGCCTCATGAGAAAACCAGTACAGAGATTATCATCTGAAGCATATACGGAATAATTCTCATCTCCACCAGAAGAGAGCACTGTAGCTGTCTGCATGTGGCATCCACAGAAAGAAGTGAGCATTTTTGGAATCTCGGAAAACACCTCTCCCCCTCCTTTTTTAAAAAATTTTTCTCCACCATAGCATCTCAACACCTTTCTTAAGAGACAGACAAAAGAAAGTCAGGTTAAAAGCTATCTGCAAATGGGAAACGGTTAACAGAAATGAAAATTAGAGTAAGTAAGAATAGGATCGTGTAATTCCAATGTGGTCTGGTGAAAAAATCCAGGCGGTCCACGTTGGAAGCAACCCTCGCAGCTGGGAAGGGGTGGGCAGAGGTAAAAAAAAGGACACATTGCTGTGCAAAGTGGACAGCTTATTAATAGAATTTGTTATCCCAGGGGTGTTATAAGCCAAATTAGTAATGTGGACAGGCTTAGATAAATGTATTCTTGTGAGATAAACAGTGAGCTTTTGAAGGATGGAGGACAACTTGGGAAATGCCCTCTATTATTTAATGACCACAGAGTGCCGGGGGAAAGTGGAAAAGCCCTCATGACTCATGGAGTTACGAGTCTGGTTTAGCCTTTTCAAAACCGTGTGATCTTGAGCCCACTTGTCAATATGGGGTCATAATACTGCTACCTGACATCACTGCGGGAAGCTCAAAACAGATCGTTATTTCAGTGCCTTTGAAAGATACATGAATGAAGTTGAAAACAAAGTTCTAGTGCAAGTAAAAGACTGCTCGTATAATGATCACCAGTAACCCCTGGCTAAGACCCATGTCATTCTGTCCCTTTGTCTTGATCTGATTTGACGGATCAGCACTATTTGGCAAGTTATCACTCTCTCCTTGAAACATCTCATTTCACCACCAGGATGCTGCCTTCACCAGCTTTTTCTCCTTTACTACTGCTCCTTCTTAGTCTCTTTGCCGTCCTCTTTTATCTCTTCAATCTTTAAATGTTGGAGGTGACTCAGAGCTGAGCCTTCTTTTCTTTTCAATCTACTCTCTCCTCCTGGAGGCAATTTCATCCAGACCAGTGGCTTTAAATACTGTCTATACACTTCATGACACCTATCTCCAGGTGAGATTTTTTCCCCATGAAATTGGGGATCCCTATATCCAGCTGCCTACCTAGCAGCTTCACTTGGATGTCTAGTAAGTGCCTGAAACTTACCAAGTCCAAAGTAGGGCTCCTGGAATTTCTCTGCACACCTGTTGCTCCTGAAACTTCCTCATAGAGTCAATGTCTTCTTCCTCCTTTTAGCTGCTCAGTCCAAGATCTTGGTGTCATGGTTGACTCATCTCTTTCTCTCCTCTCTCATATCCGATCTGTTCTGTCAACTCTTCAAACAGTATCTGGAATTTGACCATTCATCCCCACCTTCATTGCCTCCACCTTGATCCACACCATCATTATCACTCACAGTGGCTGGATTACTAGAACAGCTTCCTAACTAGTTTCCTAAGCTTCTGCCCTTGTCCTTTAGCACTCACAACACGTAGCCCAAGTAACCTGATAGAAGTCAGCTCCTGCCCCTCCTTTTCTCAGAATCCTTCATGGTTTCCATCTCAGAGTAAAAGATGGTATCCCTGACATTTTATGATTGAATTCCATTACCTCTAAAAAATAATTTTTATCTACTTACCATGTTGTTCACTCTACTCTAGCCATGCTAGATTCCTTGTTATTATTCTACTATCATAGGCATATTTCCACCTCAGGACATTTGCATTTTCTGTTTCTGCTGCTTGGGATGCTCTTCCCCCAGATATCTGCATGGCAAGCTCCTTCACTAACATTAAGTTTTTACTGGAAAGTGGCCCCAGTGGGGCCTTCCCTGGCCCATCTAAAATTCCATCACCCCACATAATACTTCTTAACCCCTTTTCCTTATTTATGTTCTCATTTTAAATTTTTTTTAAGGATACCAATTTTTATTTCCAAAGAATTCCAGGCTCCGGGACAGTGGAGAAATCAGGTCCCTGGTAGCAAGTTTTCCAAATGGTGGATTCACCAGTGTGAACATGAGCATCTGCTCACAACTTAATTATGCACTGAACAACCTTGACACAGTCTGGGGGGATCTTCAAACCCAGGAACCAGGCCCATGAGACTTTGGGGGTCTTGGCTGCTGTTTTTACATCTGCACAGGGCTGTCTGAGGTAAGAAGAGTGTGGCCATAAAGGGGACAAACCAGAACCAGTGGGACGAAATACAGGCGGCCTAGAGGCTGACTTAGCATATGCAGGAACCTATATAGCGATTTAGGTTGATGGAAGGGTACGCTTCTTCACAGCAAGTGTGTAGGGACTAGATGATCATCTGACAGGAATTTTATTTCACAGATTTATACCAAGACTAGACGACTGACTGCTAAAGTCCCCTTTACCCTTGGAATCTGAAGTGACACCGGCTGACAGGGATGCCTGGGTTTATCTGAGAGACAGGCTGGTCAATGGGGTGTTGGCTCAGGACTGCTGGGCTCACAACATCATTCTACAGGCTCAGCTGCTCTTTGTGCCATTGGCCTTGATACCTTTGATCTTCTAGATGGACCTGGCCCTCCTGAAGAGCTAAAGAGCTCTTAGAAGCTATGTGTGGGGTGCCTAGATGGCTCAGACGGTTAAGCGTCTTCCTTAAGCTCAGGTCATGATCCCAGGGTCCTGGGATCGAGCCCCGCATCGGACTCCCTGCTCAGCGGGAAGCCTGCTTCTCCCTCTGCCCGCTGCTTCCCCTGCTTGTGCTCTCTCTCTCTCTGTCAAAAATAAATAAAATCTTTAAAAAAACAAAAAAAAGAAGCTGGGTGCTCCTGCATGTTTTACAAATTGGATCAGGCTCAGGATTTGAAATTGTGGGAACATGCGAAGAAGCAGTCAGAGACCTCTATCATGAATTCTTAATTGTGGAGGGAGTGGCTGCTACCTGAATTTACCTTCATGGACCAGTGCAACACAAACAGGATTTTGGTGGGCCTTAGGAAGCTGTGACAGAGCCCAGCATGTAGACCGTGAGGGCCTGGTGCAGCTGACGGGAGACAGAGGTGAGGGGACCAGCCTCAATGGGCTTCCTTGTTTGCGGCACTTTGTTCTCAGTTCTTAGGGATAAGCATGTAGGGAGAGGGCTTGGCCCCTTAACGGAGAGCAACCTCAGAGATTCCCCCAGATTCCTGAGCCTTTTCCTCATGGTTTGTCCAGTCCTTCTATGGATTAATGTCACTGAAGATTGTCCCTGACTCCAACAACCTCAGCAGCAAACCTGGCTTCCTCACACACATGTGTGTATGTGTGCGCACACACATGTAATTCAGTTAATATGTATATTAATTGTTTGTATATACATGTATATGTAATATAATGTGTAAATGTATGTATAAAAATGTTTTTGAGTTTTGATAACTTTATCAAAATTTACCTGTGTTAAACTCTGGCAAGGGCAGAGAAAGAGGGAAGAACTATCATCAATTAATGTAATTTACCCCAAAGGGAGTAACATATTCATTAAGGAAGATAATATTCATTCAGCAGCTAATTAATTCAATTGTTAATGAACTTATTCATCAAACAGGTATTTTTCAAGTGTTTGGAATATGCTAGGTTCTAGACTGTATGTATTCTAGTCCTGATGATCCCTTCTTAACTGTTCAACAGGAAAAAAAAAAGAAGCAAAATGTAAGACCCCAACTCACAATGCCCTCTTATTTTTTATGGTGAAGACTAAGTCCACTGTGTTGTATGCATTCTTTGGAACAGGGGAGTTGTTGGAGGGAAGAAATCATAATAACTATGAAGGACCATCTTTTTCTCATGTTGTTTGGAAAGAATAAGGCCTGGCTAAGAATTATTTCATCTTCTTTCCATATCAGGTCTTAGTACTTTATTTGTTATTTATTTATACACAACCCGGGCCACAATGATTTGAAACAACTTAAGGAAGCATATAAAATACATATGATAATATAGGATTAAAAGACAAAAATAGAATAAGGAGAAAGACTGAATAGGAGGTCAAGATTAGTAAAAATTAATAAGAAATTCAAGACCTAGAGATGAGCACAATTATTATAATTGAACAATAACTTTGGCCATGAGTTGCCTAGTAGCCTAAGTGAAAAGATAACCCATCATAATTTCATATCTTTAGGAATTTAATGATATGTGAGGGAAGCTCACTATAAACAAGTTTCCCACAAAATAGTTCATCTTTTTTCCCCACTTGTATATAGTATAATAATATAAACAAACCAATAAATATAATATGTGTGTGTATGTATATAAGTTTTCTTTTAAGGAAGCTACCTGGCCATTGTATATATGAAAAATATGATCTGGAATGATCTAGAAATAAAATTTCAGCCATTATTGTTAACTAAAAATAAAAACATAAATAAGAAAAAGAGGGTAAGAGGCATTATGTGGGGTAATAGAATTTTAGATAGGCCAGCAAAGGCCTCACTGAGGCCTCTTTTGAGTAAAAACCTAATGTTAGTGAAAGAGCTCACCATGTGGATGTCTGGGGCAGAGCATTCCAAGCAGCAGGAACTGAAAATGCAAATGTCCTGAGGCAGAAATATGTCTGTGATAGTGGAGAAATAACAAGGAGCTAATGTGGCTGGAGTAGAGTGAACAACACCATAAGTAGAAGAAGATGATTTTTTAGAGGTAACAGATCATAAAATGTGAAGGACATTTAAGCTATTTGAATCAAACTATTTAACTATTTACCTTGAAGACACACAGTAATATTAGTTTTTAAATGATTTCTGTAGTCTTTAAATGTGAGCCTTGTCCAAATGGAGAATATAGTAGAACAGTCCTCTTCTGTATTTTTAAAGTCGGCCTTTTGGGTAGAAAAAATTTTTTAGAATGGTAATTTAAAATGACAATGTAAATAAGATGATAAGGAAGAGTTTGCTTTAGTACTATCACAGAAATTGCAGAAACTGAAAAACATCTTAGTGGAAAATATAATTTTCAGCAGTTAAGCTAGTTTTTAGAGCTACCTTCAGAACTGTATGTTCCTGCAACTTTGTCATTCTCAACAGCTACCATTTCTTCTTTTTTTTTGAACACCTATTTTCAAAATAAACAGAACTCTGCTATTAGTGCTGGAACTGCGTGAGAGAGAGGAGCAAAAGAAGAGAGAGGAGAGACTTTGTGTAAACTTTTGTTGAAAATACTGATTCTCAGTTGTGGCTAGATCTTTTTGCTGATAGTATCTGTTGTGGGTTGTGTTGTGTTCCTCTAAAAGATAAGTCAAGTCCTAACCCCTGGTACCGTGACTGTGATCTTATTTGGAAATAGGGACTTTGCAGGTATAATCGAGTTGGGGTGGGGGGCAATTGTGTAAGTCCTGTTCTGAATCTGAAAGCCTGAGAACCGGAAGTGCCAAGGTCCCAGGGCAGTAGAAGATGGATGTCTCAGCCCACACAGAGAGAAGGAATTTGCCCTTCCTCCACCTTTTTCTATTCAAGACCTGGACTGATTGGAGGGTGCCCACCATGCTGGTGAGAGCAATCGTTGCTCAGTCTACTGATTTAAATTCTAATCTCTTCCAGAGACACTCTCATGGACATACCCAGAGGTAATGTTTTGCCAGCTATCTGGACCCTTAGCCCAATCAAGTTGACACAAAATTAACCATCATATAAGACATGGGAGAAGGGAAGTATTTTATTATTTTATGATTAAATACCAGTTTTCTAGTGAGCCTGAGTTCCTGGGCTATGACATTATTAAGTGTTTCTTTGTTTTTTTTTACCGCTTACCCCCTTCAGTAAGACAGGAAGGCTGGAGATGCCTGGGGTAGGAGAAAGGCCTTGCTCTAAGAAGGCAAATATATTTTTAAGTCAATGCTTATTGTTTGAATAAATATTAAATTCATACTAAAAGTGAATACATTTCCTGATAAATACTGAAATGTTTGAAGCTACTCAACTGTATCTGGAACCCATTTTACAACCTTCTTTCTGTGGTTCTTAACAAAGGGCAGGAGGGAGAGGGGAAATCTTGACACTACATGGGGTTTGTTTTACTTGGTGTTGATGCCTATCCTTGGTTGAGAACCTCAGATATAATAAAAAGATTAAGGGAATGATTTGTGTGGGTCTTACTGTTGCCTTACATTATCTGAGGATAGGATATATCAATGGAATGCCCCAAAGCACATATTTAATCTGTGGTACAGGAAGGCTCCAATCCAGGGTTTTGAATTCCCACTAGAGTGACCAACCATCCCAGTTCGCATGGGACTGGAGGTTCCCCCAGGATGTGGGGCTTTCAGTGCTCCAACTTGAAGGCCCCAGGCAAACTGGAAGTGCTATTCACTGTCATGGAGAATTTAAAACCCAGAAAAAAAGATAATATAAGATGAAGAATTTTTCCCCTTGCCACTTATAATCTGTTGATTACTCAGAGCATGCCTATGTATGTAATGTGGCAGATCTTCCTATAGTAAGATCAATTTGCTGGCAAACACTTTACAAATTACTTCATTACTCATATCAGCATTATCGGAGATTTCTATCTGTCTGACACAAGCAAACAATAAAACAGACAGAAGTTTCTCTTTTCATGAGAACAGTATAAGTGCTTGGTCTGTCTGCCTGCTGGCAACCTACACTTGGGTGGGAGTTTGATGGCAGCTCTCAGTAAATCTTTCTCTCCTTTAGATGTTACCATCAGAATCAGGAGTGGGAGGAAACTGGATGGGGCTGGAGGGAAAGCATCTTGGCACAGCCAGATGTGGGAACAGCTCATCCTGTCTCTATTGTCACCTCCACTGCAACTCGATTGGTCTTTTCTTAAGGTAGTCATGGACCACGGTTGCTGACTTATTCTAGCTCCAAACGTCCCTGGAGCTATGTGCTTCAATTCTCATAACTGGAATTAAAGCCTCAATCCCAGTGCTCCGGTTAGTTATTGGAATCGTCTTGTCTCTTACTTCCCTCCAATCTAGGGCTGAGGCACACTGTTTTTCTAGGTAGTTCCTTCTCCAAAAAGACTGAAGTCTTGGGCGCCTGGGTGGCTCAGTTGGTTAAGCGACTGCCTTCGGCTCAGGTCATGATCCTGGAGTCCTGGGATCGAGTCCCGCATCGGGCTCCCCGCTCTGCAGGGAGTCTGCTCCTCCCTCTGACCCTCCCCCCTCTCATGTGCTCTCTCTCATTCTCTCTCAAATAAATAGATAAAAATCTTTAAAAAAAATTAAAAAAAAAAAAAGACTGAAGTCTTGTCCCTGACCCTCATCAAATTGCTTAGTATCCTTTGCACAAAGACTAACCACTACCTATCTCTTGTGAACTGCAGTTTAAAGATCAACATCTCTTAAGGCCCTGTAGGTCACAGATAATTTGTCTGAAATCTGGTTGGAGATGGGTCTATTGCTCAGACACTACACTATATCTGTCCTGCTGTAATTCCAGCATTTGTTTGAAACTCCTTCTCACTTTCCTGGCCAGAATGTCAGGCTCATGTTAGACCTGAGACCCTAGACCCTAGACCTGAGAAGGTACTGGCCGGGTGTGCTGTTGTGGGAAGCCAGAGGCCAGAAACAGGAAGTGGCATCCTGGAGATTGGCTGAAGGTCCGTGACTGGGGCATCAATCCAAGGGGCTTAATGGAGAATCAGATCCAATGTAGGGAGGCCAAATGGGAGGCAGGGGATCAGGGAAGTGCTGGAATTAGGATGGGAGACAGTGGAGGTGCTGTGGATGATTGGTGGGCAGACACACATAGTAGCTCTTATCCTGGGATGTCTCCGACTCTTGAGGCATATTGCGTTTGAAGAGGATGTAGTGAAATGACTACTTACTTGCCCTAATAGGCAGGTCAGTTGCCCTATCATGTACTTCCCTGACAAGTAGTCTTGATCTGAGGAAACCGCAAAGTCTTCCCAATAATCATAAACCTATTTCAAATACTTTCTTTGCAACCAGCCGGTACTCTGGCTCCTGTCTCATCCTTGTTGAGTTCTGTTATTGGCCTTCATCTAGATTGTTTTTGAGTCCCTAAAGAATAGCTATTTAGATGAGTTTTTCCTCTAAGGCTAGATCCTGTCTAATTATTTAATGATTATGCAACTAACAGAGAAATATTCTGAGATGATAATTGCCATGTTAGAGAAAGAAAAATTGAGGCTGACTTAGGCCAGACAAAGCAATATTTCAATTTTTTACTTTTTGATGTTGTAAATGACCATGGAAAATTTTGCTTGAATATTTCCCATCCTTGGAACAGGGGTTTCCAACTTGTTCAGGGGTATGCACATTCAAAGCTGTTCTGTCAACCTTGGACATGTTGTCCTTGATGAAATCCATACCAAATGACATAAGGAGGATTACATTTACTGTCTAGGTGTGCTTGGGGCTTTAATATCTCTGGTTTTATTTGGTTCCAGCTGATTTCTTGATCATATGGATGTGATTTTACCTACTATTTTTACGATTATTTCTTCAATAACTCTGATTACCTCAGAGTAATCACCTTTTCCAATTTGGGTGATTTTACCAGAGCGCTGACAGTTGTAGCTGCAAGAACAGAATGCCCCACATGGTCTTCTAGATTATAACTCTCCCAAATACTCTCTTTTTCTGTCAATTGTTTTGTCTCTTCTGTAGAGGCCCTGGTGGTTATTCTTCCCTGGAGGATACTCTCCACAACCTGAGCTATATTTCTTAACTCTCTCCTGCTAACTTTAAAATCTAATTTATCCTTTCTGCCTGTCCTTTGTGATTGCTCATCCTATGTCTTCCAGTTCCCTTCACCTTTTCTCTGTGTGAGTCTTCTTCCCCATCTCTAGGCATCTCTTTTCTTCCATCACACTCTGACCTTACTTCTCTGTGCATTATATGTAAGAATGAACCCTTCACTTTTTCTTTTGTCAAAGTAATCCTTAACTTTCTTCATCCCATTCACTAAAAGAAGCTCATGAACATAAATGTTTAAAAGGCTTTTGGGGGGCTTTTCCTTCTCTCCCATTTCTCAGACTATCCAGTCCATTTTATTAGAGGCACTAGCTAACTTTATCTGTGTCAGACATATCGAATCATGATAGTCCTAGCAACAGCTCTATGAAGTGAGTACTATTATTACTCTCAAGTTTTCAAGTGAGAAAGCTGAAGAACAGAGAGGCAACATAACGTACTCAAGGTCATGCTGCTAATGAGTGGTAGAGCTACGTTCTGAATATGGATAAGGTAATTTCAAAATCTGTGTGGTTTTTTTTTAAAGATTTATTTGTTTATTTTTAGAGAGAGAGAGTGGACATGAGCAAGGGAGGGGCAGAGGGAGTGGAAGAGAATCTCAAGGAGACTCCCCAGTGAGCCTGGAGCCTGACGTGGGGCTTGATCTCATGATCCTGAAATCATGACCTGAGCTGAAACAAAACGTTGGATGCTCAACGACTGAGCCGCTCAGGTGCCCCTCGAAGTCTGTTTTTAACCCCTACATCCTACTTCCTTTTTAAAGGCAATGATCTGGCTACCTAGCCTCTGTCATCCCATTGCAGTAAATACAGTCTCTCTCACTTAATAAACGGACTGATCAGTATTGCCAAATATAGAATCTGCTGTTTCCAAAACATGAAGAGGCCTGCTCACACACTGACTTTCCTAGTGATAGTTGATGAGAGATACAATAACTTGTTCTTTATTTTGAAGGAGATCTTCTGGCATGCCTCAGATCCATGGACCACAAAGAACTTCATTGGTGTAGCAGGCTCCAATATCTTTGTATGTTTTGTCTCCCTCTCTCTGGGGAGCATGTTTTTTATTGAGACTTCTAGAGTACTTGCTACTTCTTACTCATCAGGTCTGATTACAATGACGTCATCAGTATAGTGTATTAATGTGATGTGCTGCAGTGTTCCGACAGTTCAAGTCCCTTCAGATTATATTGTGACAGAGGGTGGCAGTAGAGTTAACATAGCCCTGCAGCAAGATTGCTAATGTTTAATTGCTCATATTAAGTGAATGTAAAGTGCTTCTCATCTCCTTTCCTGATGGATGTCGAATAGAACATATTCACCAAATCAAAGATACATATGACATACCTAGGGCTGTATTAATATGCTCTAGTAAAGATACCAGATCTGGTACAGTAGCTGTAACTGGGGCTGATGTTGGTTAGTTTGTGTTAGTTTGTGTTACTCCACTGTCATCCATCAGGATCCATCTGGTTTATGCACAGGCCAGACTAATGAATTAAGTGGGGATAAATGGGGAATACCACTCTCTGTATCCTTCAAGTCTGGACTGTGGCAATAGTTCATTCTCCCCCACACAAAAAGTCAGATTACTTTTTTGATCTACTACCTCAACTGGAGTGGCTTCTGATGTCAAACACTCAGAGAAAGACTGTATTTTAAAGGAAAGTTGCTTAAATCTTAAGATTTATAGATTGAGCAAAAGATGGTAAATTTATCCACTCATTAAACAAATAATTTTTGTGTACCTATTAAAGCTTGGTGAAAGAATTCAAGATTGTTATAGGTGAGAGAGCAATGAAATAACCTTAACACACACACATACACTCACATACATATGTACAAAAGAGATATAAATAGAGATTAGACAAATGGTGAAGATACGGTGAAGAGTCAGTGGGAAGGCTATGAAAAGCATTCAGAAGTTGCTGGAGGTACTTGATAAGGAAATACAATACTACTAATGAGTATTATTATAGTAACTTAATATAATGAGCACTTAATATGGGCTAGGCACTTTACTTATATTTCCTCAATTAATCTTTTCTATAAGCCAATGAGTTAAGGGCCATATGGTTCCCATTTTACAACCAAGAACACTGAAGTTTGGAAAAGTGAAGTAACTTGTTTCAGTTCTGGTCCCAAGCTGGTAAGTGGTGGAACTGGGATTCAAATGCTTTAGATTGGGGCCTGCAAGCCATGCCCATTGCGTATCTGTTGGCAGTGATGGATCCTGTTGGAGGCTGCAG
The DNA here is from genome assembly GCF_002201575.2 of Neomonachus schauinslandi. Lineage (NCBI taxonomy): Eukaryota > Metazoa > Chordata > Mammalia > Carnivora > Phocidae > Neomonachus > Neomonachus schauinslandi. The sequence continues at coordinate 82,483,477 of NC_058406.1, read as the reverse complement.
TCTCTGATGACTAGAGCGCAAGTGAAAGCTCTTCAGTTGCAGAAGAGAGATGTAGAAATGACTCTCTGAATGCCTGAATGCTTCTACCTGAACATTAGTAATGAGGAAACATCATTTTGGTGTTAAACTTACTGAAGAAGATGGATACCTAAGGGGAATTTGGTTACTAGAATTCCTTGTCTTACAAAGGGTTGTCAACATAATTAATGCTCTGTAGATTTGTAGATCTGGTAAAAAGAAATAGAAGAGTTTTGTGAAGATAACCTCTTGAGAAGGCAGGGAAGGCTTATTAGCTTCTTTTTTCTGCCTTAGGTATATTATAATCTCTCTGTCTCCCCAAAACTATACATTAACCATCTGCCAGGATTTTAACTTAATTCTTACTTGTTCAACGCTAACATCACATTCATTTGAAATGGAAATGGTTAAGGTGGTGTTTAAATGCAAACTCACTGGTTAAAATGCAATTTGCACATAATACAAGCATATCCTATGCTACTGTTTTTCTTCTTTTTTAAAGTAGTTTTTAGAAGGCTATATTAAATAACAATAATGAAAATTAAATACATTATCCCCAACCACCATAAAATAGATGGCTTAATATTTTACTCCCTTACAGTTCTTATTAATATGTATGCATCATTTTTACATAATTGCAATCAAAGAAGAGATATAATTTTGTTTTCTTTTCCCCCATTAATGTATGAGCATTTTCCCACGTAGCTAGTTAGTGTTTTTAAATTAACACGTTAATGGCTGTATGTTACTGCATAGAGTTACTGTAGCAAAATGCATTTAATTATTTCTATACCATTGAACATTTAGGTTGTTTTTAACCTTTTTACTGGCGTAAATAAAGGGCAATGAGGGGCACCTGGCTGGCTCAGTAGGTAGAGCATGTGACTCTTGATCTCATGGTCATGAGTTCGAGCCTCACGCTGGGTGTGGAGCCTACTTAAAAAAACAAAGAGCAGTAAGCAAATGGAATATGGAGCCTGGGTGATCTAATTTTGAATCCTGACTTTGCTGTATAAAAAGTATGGAACCCTGGGCTAGGTGCATAGTCCCCTTATTCAATAATATAATGTACTCAGAAATATCTATTATTAGAAACTGTGCTTGGTTCTGGGCACACAGTGGAACACGAGAAAGATGTGGTCCCTTCACTATACAACTATATAGCTAATATGTCAGTAAAGTGTAAACAATAATAATAATATCTATCTCACATGACTGTTGTGAGGAGTAAAAAAATAACAACTGTAAAGTACTTAGCACAGGGCCTGGCATATACTAAGTGTCCAATATTACTCTTTTTCTTTTTTTTGTTTTAAAGATTTTATTTATTTATTTGACAGAGAGAGACACAGCAAGAGAGGGAACACAAGCAGGGGGAGTGGGAGAGGGAGAAGCAGGCTCCCCGCAGAGCAGGGAGCCCCATGCGGAACTCGATCCCAGGACCCTGGGATCATGACCTGAGCTGAAGGCAGTCGCTTAACCAACTGAGCCACCCAGGCACCCTACAATATAAATTTTATTCATCAGCTTTGCTGAAGTTTCCTTATATGAGACTGTGTACAAGAAATTCATGACTAAGATCTTGTATAATTCATTTTGCTTATGAATTTATTAACTTTAATAAATTAAACCTGAACATTGATCTTTGTAGTTTAGTGGAGATGCTGGCCATAAGCTATAGATTTCAGGGGAAAGGTTTCAAGTAAAGCCTGACCCACAATGCTCCTCGAAAGAAATTATTTCTCTGCACCATTTCTCTTTTACCTCTCAGCCACAATTGTTTTGCACATATTTAAAGTATTAAAATTTGGTAAGTTTTGATTTATGTCTACATCCATGAAACTCTGATCACAGTCAACTCAGTGAACATTTCTGTCACTCTCAAATGGTTTCTTATACCCTTTTATGATCCTTCTCCACCCATTGCTGTCTCTACCCTGAACTTCAGGCAAATACTGATCCCTTCTTTGTTACTATAGATTCGTTTTCTGTTTCTAGAATTTTATAAAAATTGAATCATACAGTATGTATTCTTATTTGCTTAACACTGCCAAGTTATTCTGAGTTGCATCCACGTTGTAGGTGTATCAATAGTGTGTTCTTTTGATTGCTGAGTATGAGCCCCTTGTGTGGATAAACTGAAATTTGTGCATCCGTGTTCATGAACATTTGAGTTGTTTCCAGGTTTTGGTTAGTGTACATAAAGTTACTCTGAAAGTCATGTAAAACACTTCGTGATTTCATTTTTTTGGACAAATATCCAGGAAAGGAATGGCTGGGTCATGTGGTAGGTATAGTTTATTCGTTTAATAGACTGCCAAACTGTTTATTCTAAAGTGGTTGCATCATGTTGCATTCCTTCCAGCAGCGTGTGAGCATTCCAGTTGCTCTAAATCCTTACCAGTCCTGGGTACAGTAAACCTTTTTAATTTCAGCCATTCTAGAGATTGTACTGAAAGAGCCAGCAACCTGAGGCTCACAGGCAAATCTCCCACTGCCTGTTCTTGCAAACAAAGCTTCATTGGAACATGGTGTGCCCATTCGCTTATATTTTCTGTGGCTCTTTTTGTTTTACCATGGCAGGTTTGAGTAGCTGTGATGGAAACCACCTAAAATATTTATGATTTTGTCTTAGAGAAAAAAATTTGCTGACCCCTGGTGGAGCAGTTTCTCCTTGAGGCTTTAATTTGCATTTTCCTAATGATTAATGACACTGAAATATCACACAGAGCTATTGAAGCTTCAGGCTTCTGTACCTAACACCAGGTGGCAGAGTTACACTTTTCTGTTACTACTTTTCTAATTACAACTGGAAAAAATCATCAAGATAGTGTATCCAACTACTCTTCTGAAACTTGACTCATCTTTTTGTCCCCTGTGTTCTTCACAATGTCGTGTTTGTTATATTCATGTGTGACCTAATTTTTCTACAAGCATGAGTAATTAATTTCTTTTTCTCTAATTTTCTGCATAGTTGTAAACATCTTTTTCCTGAAGTAACATGGATTTCCCAATCAGGCACCAAAGTTTTTATTTGTTGGCCCTTAGACCAGGGTTGGCTAAAAAGTGGCATTTCTATCCTTTACCCAGTATAGACTACATGCGTACCCCCTCTGGCAAATCTTCTATTATTTGTTGTTGTTTGTCTCTGAAGTATTTTATGTACATAAATATATATATACATACACAAATACATTTTACACACAGATGCATATAAATATGAAACAATCCATTTTAGCATCTTTTTAAAATTATGAAATAGTTAAAACATTCAGAGAGTATAATAAACTGGTTTCCCAGCTTCCATTTTGGTCCTGTATAGTAGATTCTCAACCCTGCATTCAGAATGATTCTTTGAAGTTAAGTCACTTATGTAACTAACTCCTCTTTTCAAAATCCACTCGTGGTTTTCTCTCTTACCTAGAACACAAGCAAAGTCCTACCTCTGATCTTGCTATGTGCTCTTACCTCTTGAACTGACTTCCTCCCACTCTTTCCCTTACTAGCTCCAGAACATACCCAGCTCTTACCCAGGGCTTATGCTTGTTTTCTTTACCTGGAAAACACTATCTTGCTTGCTCCTTCATTTCATTCAGGTCCCTGCTCAAACAATATTTTATCAGCACCTTCTCCTGACCACCCTATACAAAATAGTCCCTTCAATATCTATACCCTTACTCTGTTTTAATTTTCTTCACTCACTTTTCATCCTTAGTATATGTATATTTATTTATTTTCTTCTTATCTCTTTCCTCTCATGAGGATGTGAGCTCCATGAGATCGAAGATTTTGCCTATTTTCTCCCCAACTGAATTTCTACTACTTGCGACAATCTTGTGTATCTGACACATAAAAAATGTTTTTTTTTTTTCCCTCAGTAATACTTTATAGTTTTCAGTGCTTTTTTTTTTTTGAGTTTTAATTTTTTTTTATTCTTATGTTAATCCCCATACATTACATCATTAGTTTTAGATGAAGTGTTCCATGATTCATTGTTTGTGCATAACACCCAGTGCTCCATGCAGAACGTGCCCTCCTCAGTACCCACCACCAGGCTAACCCATCCTCCCACCCCCCTCCCCTCTAGAACCCTCAGTTTGTTTTTCAGAGTCCATCGTCTCTCATGGTTCGTCTACCCCTCCGATTTCCCCC